>NC_046199.1:15578387-15730887 GCF_011004875.1 Balearica regulorum gibbericeps | reverse complement strand
TGGAAAAAGGTGTGATAAATCTGTGCGTTTGTGTTCAGTGCTGTTCTGAAGGAGGAGAGGAACAGGCTGTACTGTAGAAGTTCAAATGGAAAATTATTGCTTATGCAGGAGGGGTCTGTAATTACCAGGAAAGTATGCAATCTTGTGAAAATAAATTGCAATAGATATATACATAGATCACAACATTTTCTGCAGCATCAGCCACTTAAGTTCACATCTCCTAGTTTCATTTTGAATTTAAAGTTTGAATCAATCCAAAACTGCAAGGCCAAACTCTTCTGAAATTTCCAAGTTTCATCTGCTTTTGATACACAGCTATAAACCATAAATTGACTTCTCACTTTGTAATGAAACTCCAGACTCAGTGAATACTTGTGCTTTTTGTTTTATTGTAAAAGTTTGCCTTCCTGTATGAGTATGAAAGTACTGCTTTTGCCCCTAAGGCTGAACTCGCATGAACCCAATTTAGCAAATTTGCTTTAAATAACATTTTCAGTATTCTCTGAGTGCTGCTACAAAAGAAATTGTGTGGCAAGTTGTAGGCTATGAATACCCAAAAAGAGAAGAATGCACACCCAAGCAGGCGGGCACAGATATATTTTCTATTGTAGTTAGCATTTTCAGAAAGAATCTGAACCCAAGCATCTCTCTTCCACTGTGAAAAAGGACTGTTCATCAGAGGTTTTAATGGTGCTAGCAAGTAGCTCCATTGGAACATGATGAAGAAACAGAGTGCCGGTCAACCACTTTTTAATCCGTCTCTGTTGTCCCAGTTTCTTGCGTGTTAAAAATTAGTTTATGTTCCATTGGAGCTGACCATCAGTTCCAATACTGTATCTTTGCAGTCATTTCCCAAAATTGTTCTTTTGGGCAAGAAATCTAATAACAAATGTGGAAAATCAAGTGTGAACGATCTCCTTCCCTAGGCTGTCTTATTGAAATAACATTTCATGCAAATAATCTCATTAGTGTAAAGGTTTTGTTCCCTAGTTTCTACCCGTAACTTAAGTTCACATGATTGAGCTGTGAGCTCCCAAGGAAGACAGCGGGATTTGCAAGGATGACCATCAGAAGATCCAGTATTAAATAGTCAGAAAGCAGCAAAACCCACATCCTCAGGAGATTGCACCTCATTACAAGGGTGTGCCCTGCGTGAGGAATCATACCACTCACTTCTGAGCTAGCCAGGCAGACATTTGTCAAATGTTTCACAAGGTGGGGGGGAAAAAAGGGTAGATTTAATGATAAATAATAACGCACTGTCTCCGACATTAAAGGACATCATTGGCTCTCTTCTCTATGGTGTAAATCAATGTAATGTGTGAATCCTTTAAAAGTAACATGGAATTTAAAATGGAAAATATGAGAAGCTAGTAGAATTACTGCTAAAATCATCCGTTTATTATCTAGGTGTGCTTAATAGCCTGCTAGCTGATGAAAAATCATTTGCTAACCCCAAGGAATGGTTCATTTTCCAACTCAATCACTCAGCCATGCATTGGCCAGTGCTTTTAAAAAATATACCTTGTATTACTTCTTTGTCAATGTCTGGAGATAATTTATAATAGCAATAACTTCCATTAACACACCTACTAAGCAGTTTAGTTAGAACAGGTAAGATTTGCGGATGGACTTGAGATGTTTTAATAGCAAACCAATTATCCACCAATGATTCCAATGTTTTAAAGTGGGTTTTGGTTGGCCAGAAGTTAATTAAGTTATATAGTAATTAATAGACTCAGTTGTTCCATGGTAATCAAGATTCTGTATATAGATTGGCAGGTTTGTTTCTTGTGTACATTAAGGTAAACTTACATTGCTCTGACATTACATTTGCACATCCTTAATAGAATAGCATAAAAGGGAGCTTAATGTAATTAGATTCTGTTTCCCTCTTCCATCATTAATAAATATTTGACATTTCCGCAACAGATTTTTTCCAAGCATTTCAAAACTCTTATCAGAATAGCCACTTCCAGTTGTTCACACAGCAACTGAGTCTAAGAGTAGCTCCTGTCGGGCTGCCCCACGCTCCTGATGTTATAACCCAGTTACGTATAAGTCAGACTCTCTCACCTTTCGTGGCAATGTGTAACTTGCACTCTCCTGTAAAAAGAAACGCTAGGTCTGTTTTCTCTCTGTACCTAGATGTAGGTGTTTTAGGGCAATGGTTTGACAATGCAGCTGGTTGCAGCAAATTTGCTGCCAATGAGAGCACTCCAACACCCGCCGTCCTGGGTGTGCATCCTCCCCTCTTCCTCCTCACCGCAACACCTGCATTCAGCTTTCCTAGCAACAAGCCAATTCAGTGTTAAAATGGCCAAGAAGTAGCCCTACAAAGAGAGTAAATTCAGTTTAACTCACTGACCTGGATTACCACAGGTAAAGCAGCACTAAGCAGAGGAAGGGACAGGACCGTGTGTGGAGCAGATCTGAGGACAAGAGAACTTCTTTTGGTAGCAATTAGCCATTAGATTTGCTCAGCAGGGCACTAAACAAATGAACCCTCTATAGCTTCAGTAAAGATATAGATAAAGAGGGGAGGCACTCCAAGAATGCCCTTAGCAAAGAAACTGCCTCTTATAGATGTAAGGGTTCTTATACGGTGCTTTTAAAGAGTATTTCAGCTTGAAGTTTAACAGAGGCTAGTTTTAAGTTCTGAATATTTTCTTTTGTTCCTTTGATACCAGAAGTATTATTAGTGGGGGGAAAAAAGAGAAAAGAAAAATAGAAACCAAACCTTGAGCAGCAGAAATCAGATCTAAGAAGATATTTGTTTCTTACTCCTTTGTATGAGTTCACATGTTTTATCTCTGGAATCCAAGTCAAACATGCTTTTGGAAATCTATGGGATTTGTGCAGGAGAGGGAACGTGTATTCTGGGCGATTGATGCTGCTGTCCCATAGGTTTGCTGCGCAGTGTTGTTACACTTAATTGGTAAGCTCCACATTAAGTCATGTGCGTGCTGAGGGGTTCAGGGATCACATTTTTTTCAGTTTCTTGAACATGATTACATTTTTTGTAATTTACATTTTTAGCCACTAAACAGTGATACATTATATTTAGAAAATGAGATGCTCTGAGTGTTAGCAAGATGTGACAGTGACAAATCTTATGAACGTTAATACTGAAACCCATCATAGTTCAAGTCCCACTTGCTGTATTATAGCTTAGTCTAAGGTTTGGGAGGGGGAATGTTCTAGTTATCAACTTGTCATTGTTCAAATGCCATTTTTTGCTCAATTTAAAAACAATATGCAATTGTAGAAGCTGTATTTAGCGGTTATGAAACCTTTAGAAAAAAGTACCAGAAAAAGTCACTTCCCCAAAGGTCGTAAATAAGTCACAGCTTTGCAGCTTTTGCAGTGTGTCCTACATACATTTTGTGTGGTTATATAGTCTCTACAAATGCATAGCCAATGCCTAATCGAGGAAAAAAAATTATCCTGAGCTCCCTGAGTTCGTACCACTCGTGTTAAGTGTCTGTCAGAGTTTCTGTTGTGATCACCCTTTCAGGGATTTATCACTCAGCTCTAATACCTGGCTGCAGGCTAAAAATTGGCATACAAGAAAGCAGATTTCATTTAAAGATATATTGGAAGCTGTAGAAGTGGGGAAAGTCACTCTCTGGCTTCGGGGTTCTCTTTTCAACAGTGCACATGAGTGAGAGCTTGGGGATTTGAGTCTTGCTGCCATGTCTGGGGCTCGCACTCTCCTGAGATCCCACTTGCCTGCTGGAGATGCTGTTTTTCAGGACCAGGCCCTGGGTCTGCGGTGTCATGGGTTCAGGTGCCGAACGGTCACCTTGCACACCCTTAGGAAGCAATGTTGTTGTTGCACATCTGCTCGGTTTGGGTTGGAAATCCCAGATACACCAGGCCTTTGACCTGACAAGGGACCAGGACTAGTAATCCTCTAATAAGTGACAGATTTCTGTGGGTTCTGAAATGAAAAATACAAATATAATGTATAGTAATAATTGCAGTGGGGGTAAAATAAGATATGGTTCTATGAAACACAAGCTGTTTTCTGATGTCTTCTGGATAGTTCAGCTACTGCTTGTCCCTCATGCAAAAAGACTCACAAGATAGCAGCATAGGCACTTGGCATCTGGTCATCAGAAGCCTGAATTTCCTGTTGTTACTTCCTTTACACCAAGGTTTTGGCCTAACACTTTCTCTCTGCAGTTCCCCTATGATAAGCCCCTCAACACCCTTTTTTCATTCCTGTTTTATCCTGCCCAAAGTGTGGTAAGTTTTTTGGAGAAAGCAAAAAGAAAAGGTCTTTGTGCTAAAGACTTTATAATCTGTAGGTTATACCCTGTAAACCTTCCAGCCTGGACATGTCTTTCTCTTCAACTACCCCTCCCAGGACTTACCCTAGATATATGTTATGGGGTCCATAGGCAGGGTACAAGGAGCAGCAGTGAAAATGATGGTGCTCGGTGGGGTGTTCCCATGGTGTGATGGGCTGCAGACGCTACCTAGCTATCCATGGGGCAGGGCTCTCCCGAGCCATTGCGTGACACTGCCAGCAGTGCATGGGTGGGAGTTTTCACTACGGGCTGACTTCTGAGATCCTAATGACTTTGCAGGAGCTCCTTATTTACAGTCCTTCATGTCCATATTCAGCGGACTAAGGGTTCATAGCAATACACATTGACACGTTAGAGACCATATTGCTCTGTCTAGCCAATCATCCATAAATTATAAGAGGACTACATGCATCATTTAAAAAAAAACCCAGGAAACTGTGGAGAATCAAGTATGTATTTGTGTTAAAAGTCTGGGCTTAGATGCATGCCAGCTAAAGAAACACGGAGTTAAAGCTGTAATTTACCCAGCCTACCTTTGTAACACTCACAAGCACAAGGGAACAGATTGAGTGCAGAGTGGAAGCATTAGCTCTGCGTGGTTTTGATTTTAAGGAGGGATGGGGTTGCAAGACCCTTAACATTGTTTTGACCTATCATTTTTTATGTTAATAGTGCTTCTATGTGGTTACCCCATGCTATAGTGTGTGATGATATGTGAAACTGTATTTAAGTTAGTGCTCAGCGCTCTCATTGTGGCTGTGCTATCTGCATGCATTTATAATTCAGTTAGAATTATCTCAACACACTCTATACCAAACTCATTGATCTTTTGTTTTGAAACTAAAACCAAAATTGTGCATTTGTTTTGTGCTGTTTGTTTTGTGGTTTTGGTTTTTTTTAAATAAAAACTATTTACCGTAAACAGTAAAATATGCTAAATTTGCACATTGTAACTGCTGGAAAGATTTCTGAGTCTTTCTATACTGCAGTTATTTTGGTATTAGTTGACATTGCTAGATAGAGACAGTACAGATATATCTACTTTGTTAAAGCTGGTATTTCTAGCAACCGGGGTTTCTACCTTTTGTCTACAGCAATCTATCAAGACTGTATTTCAGACTACAAATTTTTCTAAGAGGAAACAAAGCAGATAGCATCCTTTAGCAGGCGTAAGTCCAACAAATGTCAAATTCTGAACAACATTACTTTGTGTCTCTATTTAACATTAAAGCTGATGGCTTTTTGACAGGTTTATAGCTGACAACTTCCATAGCCAGTCATGCAGTACAATTATGTTTGAGCTAATTTGATGAATCAACTTGATGTTCTATAGTCCCAGTTGGCTTCAATAGCGTATGTGCTCAATTTTCTGCTGGAGGTCAAAAATAAGCTTTGAAATTTGGCTAATCCCATCACATCCGCAGAACATGTCTGGTGGAATAATCTTTGGACATGAAGTCTTGACTAATGCCAGAAATAGGAAGGAAAACTTAGTAATTTCATTAAACCCATCAATCATGAATCCTGTAGGCACAGCAATCAGGGGTCTCATGTCCAGCAATTTACTTGTAAGCTTTCAAATGCTTTAGTGGTTAGGGTAGGAGGAGGAACATTCCTCAAGCCTGGGTCTTGTTCTGGAGGAAAATGGGTCTTATTGTTAATCTGCATTTAGAACAAATGCTAACTGAATGGTGGCGGGGAGGGAGAATGCTAAGATTTTCTAATTATGTCTTTCCTGAAAAGATGGGCTCTGCCATGGCAGTGGTATATGTTAGAAATGCCCTGGACCATGTTGGTTTTAAAACTGCAATTTTTATGGTAAAATTATTACTAGTTGTGAGACTGAAGCATCTCAGACAACCAAGCACCAGTAAATGCATTGAAACCTCTAACAGAAGCTTTAACAGATTTCCCTATCCAATGTATTTGGTCCTTATTCATTTTTTAATAGGTTTTAGGCATAGAAATTTCAGTCTAACTTGATGCTTGCACTTTTGGGCATTAACATTGCTCCAAAGTAGAAACTAAAAGCTTCAGCTTTCGTGATGGCTTGGCATTGAAAAGGCACACACAGCTAAATGCTGCTATGTTCTGTCATGCTTCGGTAAAACAGTGTTATGGGCAAAGATCCAGTACCACTGTCCTGATTGCACAAGGTGCCCATGGTGACTGATAGGTGCTCTCTCCCAGCATGCCAGTATTAGGCAATAAAAGTATTGCTTCAGGGAGACACAGACTGGCAGCCTCTGCAGACCAGTCCCTGGCAGGAGCAAGAACACGTGTAGGTGAGTAGACCTGAATGGGGCAGTGCTGGTGCTGCACGGCACTTCCCAGTGTGTTGGCCAGATAAGGAAAGCGTACTGAGTCTGCCAGTGTTCATTTCTGGCTTTATCTTGTCTTAAATGTGTTTTTAACTATATATTGGCAAATCTGTCGGATATGCAACTCAAACACTTCAACAAGAGATTTGGCTTTACCTCTGGTATATGCACTAGATTTTGGGGAGGAGAAGGATCTTCCACTGTGATGTTTTGAGTACCAAGGGGGATACGACCTGTGAGCTACATGTGGTTTGTGAGTTGACTCCCATGACACAGTGAGTGCTGGTATGTTAGGGTAGATGCTGCTCCTCCACAGCAGGAAGAAGTACTGAAGCCAACATTTCTAAGTCATCCTGAGCAGAACTTAGGGTCTTCTTGTGTTTGGGTTGTGCTACTCTTAAATGCAATGATTTTCTTAAATGCAATGACTATTCATTGTCTTTTTCTGTCTGGGAGCCTCCTAGAAGTCCTTCTCTCTATCTGAATTACCTGATATGGGTCTTATGACTTTCAGCCATGTAAAGATTTTGGTGTGCACTTGAAAAGGCACTTGGCAGTAGCTGGTACAGAGTGTAGGGGCAAGGAGGGAGGCCTGCAGAGCTGTCCCGATGCCAGGAATCCAGATCTGACGGAGACACCCACATCTCTACACTTTTGCTTCTGGTTGCATGTGTCTTGTGTTATGATGAGGAAGGAACAAAGTTTGGACTCCCATTTCTGTTCTGATCCTACACCTGGGAGGCAGAATGCATGAGGTTTTGTGAGAGGACTTTTTTGTTCAGAGAATACTGGCCTTGTAAATAGCATGCATTTTCTACCATATATACACTCATATTTGTATATATATAAAATGTGTGTATGTATATGTGTTTGTGTGTATGTGTATTTGTTTCATACAGAAGCCATTAACATGGGATGAAGCAGTTTTCCTGGCTGTAGGGCTGATGACGCTCCTGCTTTTGCGACGTGCACTGTCCGCAGCAGCGTGCTCCCATTACTGAGCCATCCTTCACCTCTCTCCTTCCTTCACTGCCTGAGAACACACAAGATATAGCTGAGATGAGTCATGATCATGGAGCTGTGTTTATTAGCAGTATGTACTGAATCACCAGATTGGATTCAAGAAACGTACCAAATACATACATATATATATACACACACATGCATATGTGTGTATGCATGTACTTTTGCATTCTATTTCCAGTGATTAGATCTGAACTATTACCAGCACTAAATTAGGCAGCAAACAGATCTAGGTCTGTTTCTCTTTTTTGCTCTGAGTAGTAATTCACATTACATCAAAGGAGTGGATTTTTAAGAAACAGTTTTGATTCTTAACTTGAATTTGTAACAATTTAAATGATTTACAAGGAGAGACTCATTTGATAAGGAATGACAGAGTCTGAACGTTTATATGAATACAAAACAATTCTAGCGAAGCCTAGAGATTGGACTTTTTCCTATCAACATTTCAGAACATTTAATTCCCTATTTTAACTGCCTTCTTTTGGGTGTATATAAATATGTAATATTAGCCTAGGTTCACCTTTGCCTGTTAGGAACAAATTGCTCCCTGTGTATTCATAACAGATGTTTCTGTGGTCACTCTGTTTTCCTGAAGTTTGCCAGCGTGCTATTTCAACTCGCTTTTTGATTTGGGTATTTAACGAGAAGAAACAGCTAAAATAGCCTGAACTAGTTTTCTCTGAAGGAGCAGTATCGTACTCAGGCTGACTGCAGAGCTGGGTATGAATTACGTCAGCATGTCTTTGTGGGGCCAGCTCAGCATCCTTTCTTTGCCTCCTGAATTTGACACTGCACTGATGGGCATGGTGCCAGCTGTTAGCAAATCGGGCCCATAGTTCTTCTCCTCCTCGTTGAATCAGCAGCTGTTTGCATTATCAGTTAGGGAGCTTCAGTCGCTGTTGTGGCTGGTCCCGGAGCCTTCGCGTGTACCAGCTCAAAAGCATTTTTACAAAAAGAAAAATAAAGAGGTTGGTCTCAGTGGCTTGTCCCTGCATGCATTAAGCATTGCGATTAGCACTGCTTTAACACCTTACTTACGATAAGAGAAGGAAATGACATTCTAGCACAAAAATCCTCTGAACTTTAACCTCCCTAGTCTCAAGGGGCTTTCGTGGTTTTGCCTCCATTTTAATTCAAACTTTTCTATGCATTCGTTCATGGGAAGTTTGAGATCTGTTTACCAGGTAATCTGATCAACATTGTGACTCACCCTACACTTTAAAAAAAAAAAAAAGAAAAACAAAATGAGACAGGGAGGTGGGGAAGAGCTTTCAATGTTAATATATTTATATTAGTTGTGAATGAAGAAAGAAAATTTCCTTCCTGAAAATAGCTATTTGTTTTATATGCATGAGATAAAAATCTGTATGTGTAAATGGATCACCTTGGTGGATTTTACTCGGCGTCCCTGAGGTGCTGAGAATGCTCTGGGGCTTCCCTGTGCACGATGGTGCTGGCGGGTTCAGAGTCTGGAGTTTGCTCTGGAGTGCTGAGGGGTGTCTGCGGTTTGTGGTGTGCGTGTATGGGGAAGAAGGGAAAGCAGAGAAGAGGAGATACAACTGAGAAGAGAAGGAGATGCAATTGTGTATCTTCCTGGTCAAAAGTCTACTAAGTGGCTGGACATGTGATGTAAGGAGAAATACATTTGATGTAGCAGAAGGTCCCTTCCTCGCCTGTGTTTTGATGCAACTACAGTGCTTTGTCTGCTTACGTGTTCATAAAACATTATGCATTTGAAAATAGCAGTTTTCCCAATGCCATATGCTGAGAAATCTTAAGTACAGTCTTAAAAATCATGAGTGCCTTACGAAATTAATTTTTTTTTTAATAACACATATTGGATTCTTACAGTTTGCTTTCTACTTTTAGAGCTGGTATGCTCTTGATTTCAAGCTTTTCCCTGTGACCATAAGAGCTGCATACTTTCTTTTTGTTGTTTTGTTTTTTTTTAATGAAATATGAGAGCCTCACAAAACTACAGGACTGGAGGAAACAGGCTTTAAAGACAAGTACTAACTATCCTGAGACTAGCGATAAAATAAGTAGAATTGGCTACACTGAAAAATGGTCATGATTTCACACACAGCCTCTGCCCAGTTGCATGCCTGATTTATGTGCAGCTACCTCAGTTGTGCACACTAAAACCAGCGGAATTACATGGGCAAATGGCTGACCAGGTATCCTTGTGGACAGTTATCAATCTTCCCTGTGCACGCTTAGGATGTGCATGTGTTTTACACAGGCAACTGCAAATTCCACATATTTGCACGTTTGTCCCATAATAGTTGGCCAAATATTTGTTCTTAGCAGCTACTCTTGCTATATTGTCGTATCATTGCTAGGCTGCTTTGGCACTTATGTTCCATGCACGTAGCATTTGAAGGGAACCATAATGCAAACACATTATAAAAAAAGAGTTGACATATTCTATTTTTCAGTTCCCAGTTACAGGTGTTCAAAAGGAGAAGTCAGTGGTTACCCAGGAATTTCTGATCAGCAGATCCTGTTCAACCATCTCCTGTTGAGTGCTCAGAAATAAAGGATACAAGAATTGCTACTGATTTTTTAGCCACTAGTGCAGTGGTTCTCAGAAATTTAGGCATGTCTCTTTGGTGACCCAAATCTATCCAGAATACAACCTGAAGATTTGTTTTTACATCAGATTTTTCCTACCTGCCTAACCTGAAACATCCCATACAATTCTAATGCTAGGTACTCAGACCTATGATATAGCAAACACCATTTTTTTGTTTGCAAAATTATATAACTATGTTTTTCTTTTTAAACCAAAAAGGAAGCCAACTTAAAAATCCTTCTGACTTAGAAGTTACAGAGAGCTGTACTGATGCATCGAAGGACAAAATTTGAACTTAAGTCCTGCAAAACCCCATATGGTAATTCTTAAGTTTCCTTTTTGCATATGTAACTAACAGATGCTGCAATGTCTTCAGATTCCTTCCATACCTTTCAAAATACGCACAATATATGCAGCCATTGTAGGTCTGGAGATTATATCTGTCAAGACTGGCTGCACGTGCAAGAAACATGATGGTAAAATATGTGGCAAGTATGGGAACTGCATGAACAAGAAGTTCTGTGCTTGAACTCTTCAAATGAGTCTGACACTGGCCAACTGAAGAGTTGATACATTCAGGAAACTGCATCTCTTGCCCCGAGAAAATCAGATGACACCAGTATATCATCTACCATCCACATTTTATCTGAGCTACTTTTTATTTGAAGGATCAGCTCTAAGTATCTCGTACAGCTACAGAGATAATAAAATAGCCTTGAGGCCACAGAGCAGGTCAATGTCTCCTTGGCGTGCATTTTAGCTATGCGTGTTTTGCTACAGCAGTATTGGTATCTTCTAGAGACAAAATATTCACAGATAAATAAGGAAAAAACAGAGCTGATTTTTTTGTTCTTTTTAGTAAGCTTGTGGTGGTAAGAATGGAATCGGTATTATTGTTTTGGCCCTTGAATCTTTCTGCATCTTCCCAGTGACATCTAGTTTCAGGATTTTGACCACATGATATGTCTCGGTCGCCAGTTTAATTAAGACTTTGTCCTGTGGCCCCACCCCAACTGTGATCACAAACGTCTCTGTGGCAAATATGATACTTGATTACATGTTGAGGGAGTGTTTGAAGTCTTCATAGCAGTCATTTCTACTTTGTTGACTTTAACATTTTAAATAATAAAAAAATAGTTATCCACATCCTATTGTTCCTCTTTGGATCTACCTGCTGGGTTTTCCTCGCTGTGCAGGAGGAGAGGCATTGTCTGGTCTTGCAGCCTCTGAGCCACTTCACACTGAGCATGAATTCACAGGCTTTCCAACTTTTTGAGAGTTTTCAGAGGTGCAGCACTTTTTTTCCCCCTATATCTCTTACTCTCAGTGTGTAAGCGCTGCAGAGTCTTTCATCATATGTCCCTGCAGGCCTCCGCCAACGTTTTGATCACAGGGACCAGAAGCACAGAGAGGGGATGTGTCCACACTGACTGGGGCTGTGTTAGAGCAGGGACTCAGACTGGCTTCCTCGGTGTCAGACCTTAGCTCTTTTTATGTCTTTGCAGAGCATAATTTACATATCGGGCAATGCAGGGCACTATTGATCTTACTTTATTGTATCTGCTCATGACTGCTAACAGACCAGACAGATCCAGATTTCTTAAGACTAAATTAAACTCAATTATCTGAGTCAGAAAATCATGTTTGTTTCTTAGTTACTGTATGTGCTTCTCTGTTGACTTGAAATGTATTCTGTAATCCCATGCATATGTGATTTCTTTCTTGGTACTCCAGAGTGCACTCTATAGATAACACTTTCATGGTATTTTAAATTCCTATATCTTGACTGTTTTCAGAAAAATGAATATGATTTAACCTTCTTTAGAGCAAGGATAAACTTTGAAATGAAAACTAACATATGGTCTGTGTGCTATTTTTATAACTTTATTTTATAATTTCTGAGCTGATTTTGAGAGCTGATTATTATTTAACAAGTGAAACAGGCTGTCAGTGCAACTGCTGCAGTGCTCAGTGGATTAGTCCTTGGCGCGCCGGCATTCGGTGGCAGGGAAGCCCTGCAGAAGAGGGTAGTGTAGGTCCATGCGGTGGCCCATAGGCAGAGCTGCGTGGGGAAAACTTCATGCTAACCCCTGATGTGCCCGGCTGTAGCAAGAGCCTGTTAGTCTGTCACTTTTCCTAGCACTAAATTCACTCACACATTTTTTTTGTTAAATATACTGGCTGTCAGGCTGCATTATATTTCTTCATGATCCACTGCATTTTCTGTGTGTTTCCTTGAGGAGATCCTCCATACTCTACCAAAGAAGACACTTTCCTCCTTCCCTCCCTTCTCCTAGGCATACTTTTTCTGTTTTTGCTATGTCCCACAGATGCAAACCCTAGAATTGTCCAGGAGATCCCCAAACCACAGCTAGCTTCCCCTAGCTAAAGGACTCATGAAATTCACTCCTAAATCAACCCAAGGGTATTCTGGTAGGAATTCAGCTGCCTTCCTGGGATTCTGCTAAGTATAGAGTAAGAATCCAGATATAAAAAATCGTGACGGAACCTTCCACCTTCGAGAAGACAGCAGATACTGTGCAGCTATTGGCGTGGCTAATCTATCGGGGAAAGCAGGGGTGGATAAATGTGAATGTGCTGTAAAAACATGTGAGGAATCCATTTGCACATTACTATGGAAATTTTTTCTCAAACAAAAACTTCAAGTACAGATGCCTAAGTGTTGCAGGCCCCGCTGTTTCATCTTTTGTGTGATGTTGTCTCTATTCCCAGAAGCCTCCAAGAGTACACCTCAACTTCACTGCTTCTGCATACAAATATTTGCCTGAAATATATAGTACATTGTAAGGTCACTTGCAACTATGCCTGGAAAAATCAGACAAAAAAATCTGAGCAAGTTTTCACAATTGAAATTAAGTAGGTCAAGAATCCATCTAGCTTGTCTGGTAATGTGCTCTACAAGCTAATGACATCTTGAGAGAAGAACCACACATATGAGGTTGCCAAGGTGAGCATGCATCCTCATTACAAACCAATGTACAGGAGTAGAAGTCTCTGATTTTTGTTTTATCTTCACCCAACAATGCATGCTAAAAATGCTTTACCCTGCCTACAAAACTTTCTGGAATGGGTAGAAGTGTATTATGAATGTAATTAACTGCTCTGTTGATTACAGAATGTATCCCTTCATCTTAATGGGTGGGATGACCAGGAATATATACTTATGTACTGATGTTTCATTTGTATCTTCAAATAGATAAGAAAGATGTATTAAGTGATTATAGTATGCAGGATATGATGTTTATCCCATAGCTGATTATACCATAGGTGAGTTAAGACCTCATTAAGACTTTGGTGTCAGGTCTAGTGCTGACTTGCATGCTGGATAAAATCATTTCCCATGGTATATAGGTTTTATGAATCATTAAGATATAAAACACTGTTACAAACACTGCCATGGAATAGGTATTATAGAAAAACAGTAATACATAGTCATAAGGATATGTAATTATATGTATGTGTGGGTATATATATAATGTTTAGTCTAGACATCAGTATAATTATGCACAATAAGATGTGACATCTGAGATTCATGCATGTTATAAATCTTTTTGAAAAGGAAAGTGGTTAAGTCTGGGAAAATCTTAAT
Organism: Balearica regulorum gibbericeps; assembly: GCF_011004875.1. Lineage (NCBI taxonomy): Eukaryota > Metazoa > Chordata > Aves > Gruiformes > Gruidae > Balearica > Balearica regulorum. The sequence goes on along the minus strand of NC_046199.1, from coordinate 15,717,039 downwards.
TTTTCCCAGCATTGCTATGCCTCAGTGCTTTTTTATATCTGAATTCTGAAAAGAAGACAAGGCAAATCATTTGTTCTTGAGCCATTTTCTTTCAGCATCTGTCTTCTCATGTGATCCAAAGGCCACCAGTTTACTCTTTAATGTGCAGATGAAACAAACTCTTTTGTTGTCCTCAGTCGGAAGGCAGAGAGCTTGAGGTGAAAGTCACGGCTGCATGGTCTGAAAATAGAGCTGGACACTATAGTCTGTTATTTATAATATCACAATATCTTTTTTCTATTGGGACTTCTAGGCTTGCTTGGAGAGTCAGGACACGACACAACAAGAACAGAAAAGATAAAGAAGTTATCTCTCAAATATTCACATTTGCAGCTGCTGTGGCTGGAAAAGGAAGGGCCAGATTTCAAAACCTGGCCAGCTTCTTCATGCCTGTAATTTGCAGAAGAATGTGAATGGAATTAATTGTGGGTGGAATTTAAGCTATTTATTTGTCTTAAGAATTTAATTTTTGGGAAAGAAAACAGACATTTTAGTATTTAATATGTGTTCTCAATTCAGTTACAGAACTGAACCTGCAGGGCTGCAAAAGCTGGGAAGGCCCAGATAAGGCCAGGATGAAAATGTTGCTCAAAATAAAACCATTCAAGGTTAACAAATTGCAAGACATCTTAAACAATTTAGCCAGCATATTGCTTGCTCACAACCGTATTTTCTGCTTTGCTGGATTTAACTTGTTTTGACTGGTGTTGAAGGTTCAAACCAGTTGGGGACCACACAGCTTTATATAATTAAACATTAAACTGGTTAGTAGGGTTAAAACTGTTAAATATATCAAACTTTCAGGGCATTCATTGAACGGTATGTTGATTTCATTTGGCATGTTATTTTAAGTATACCTAAGAAAACAGCAAATGCAAAATGCCACGGGTAACAGAGAGACTGCAGAGAATAAACAGAGGACACAGGATGCTCAGACGCTGGAAGTTTGCATCTCTGCAAACAAGGCATGAGAGATTCACATGCCATGTCAACTCGCAGATGCATTCAGCAAATTCTTCTGACAATAGTGCAGGAGAACGCAAGTGCTTTGTTGTGCATCCTACTAGAAATATTACATACTGCAGAGAAAAGAAAACAGAGAGGGTCGGTCAATATTTTTCTTGAATTTACTCCTAGTGGTGGAAGCTCTGCCCGGAGTATTCCATTTATGTTTGGAGCTCTGCACTATATCATTGTGCTGCTCTGTAAAGTAAATTTATTCCTGGAAAAAAAAAAAAAAAAAAAAAAAAAAAGGCTTTCCTTGTAGCATATAGTGCTGCCAGGAAGGTCTGAGGGATTAATTTATTATTTTTTTTTTAAAGTTGATGGGCAAACCAGAAAATAAAATAATGGGTTTGTTTCCAGGCTTTACGACACTTTTAAAGTTTTTTAATTTATCAGATTTCAAAGTGAATGTCACTTATAGATGAAGAGTTTAAAGGACTTTCATCTAAAAAATAGAGAGAAAAAAAATTGACTTGATAGAACTTCAGGGTCTTTTAGTTGTTTTTTCCCCCCATCAAAACATTTGCCAACCTTGCCCCTCATCTGTGAATAGTTATGACCTCGGAAGTCATTTTTTGGTCAGTAAACTCTTTGCATGAAAAATTTCACATAGCTCAACACGCGCACCTATAAAATGCTGATTAAAGCTCTCTTCAATTTTTTACCTGAATAGTCCAAGTGCGGGAGGGTGGATTCCATTTCTCAGAGTACCACTGTGTTGTAGTCTGGGTGCATCAGAAACAACCTAAGAAAGGGGAAATCTCTGCATACTTCAAGTGCCCTACACCTCAAGTTGCTTCTTGGGTGGATATTTTGTGGCTGACCACTAGCGCTGGAAAGCCAACGTAAGTAGAGTCAGGCTACTGCCGAATTCCTTCCTCCAGCTCAGCTCTATGTCTGTGAATAAGGATGAGCCAAGGAAGAGCAGAAGCCAATGAAAATATTCTGCCATTAGTTCCTGGTGGTCTACTGTCACTATGTATATCATTTCATTAAACATCTTCGTCATGCAATACATAAATTGGCTCCAATTGCTTGGGTTTGACTTAAAGAGTAGAGCCAGACCATAGACTCAATTTAGACTTTATGCTTTCAAATTTCTGGCTTCTCCTGTGTTCTAACAAAAACATTTTCTGTTGACTTTTTAAAAAACTACACGCATTTCAGGTGAGGTTTTCTTGGTGACTTAAAAGTGGTTAGCTACCGAGTTATCCGCTGCTGGCTACTATTCGTTTGTCTGGAAGGTTGTTAGGAAACTAGAACATTCAAGAAAGTACGTATTGCCTAGAGAGGTCATTTCCCTCTCTCCTCTTTCCACACATGAACAGAGAGGGCTAAATTTCACTGCCTGCCTTGACATTCCTGCTTCCTGACATGGGTACCAAAAAGGTGAAAATTCTGTTATTACACACAGACAAAAGGGTCCTTTCCAGTGTAGGGGATGTTTACCAGTTGTTTATAAGGAGCAAGAATATAGGTGAAAAAATTTTGATTAAAATGGTCAATCTTTTGAAAAGTTGTGTATTCAATCCTATGGACATGAAATTCAGAGTCTGAAAAAGTAATCTTTTCTCATGACCAGTTAGTACATATTTCAGTTCCAAGCTGTGAGTATATACAATTTTTTTTCCCAGGAAAACTGATATATACTTAGAACACTAAGTATGGCGACCAGTAATACACAAATGCTTTAAACTTTTAAATATATTTGGCTCCAGTCAACAGATCAGTGTGGTGGTTCAGCTCATTAGCATTTGAGCAAATTTGTTACACTTTTAAGGACTGTTTTCAGAATGGCCTAACCCGACAAATGCAGTGAATTCCAGATGCTAATGGCACCATTCATCAAGACAGAGCGTTTTAACATAATGCATAAACCTCTCATATGTGGTAGTTTTACTGTGCGTTCAATTCCATTGCAATTCACTGCTTCAGGCAGAGGAAATGAAGAACTTAGGCAATGTAAACACACTAGGAAAAGGCTCGTAGATCCGTGTGGCTCCTGGAGATGAAGTACTTATTTCCACAAAATTTGGCTTCAGCTGTAACAGAGTAGGGTGAACTACTCTGGGGACTCTGGAGTTGAATTATCTGGCTAGGTGTTTTTATGTTTCTCCTCTCTGAAACATCTGACCATCTTGACTCTATCAAAGCTTCCAAAAATGAAAATATCTTATTTTTTGAGGAGTTACTTAGAGCTTAAATTGCTTTGGCAAGGGACACCTTTCTGTTTGCTGTTTGTTGGGTCACGCTGCACAGCAAAGCTCAGCTTAACTAAACTCAACCGATGTTTTATTTTTCTTTAGCCTATTTAGCTACTTTGTAGCTACAATGTAGCTAACTGTTACCATACCAGAACCCTTTCCTCTCTCTGATGTTTGGAATAGCGTTAAAGGTAAAAAACTGTCTGTGCAAAGAATAAGAACCATTATTTTGAGATTGATTATGTTGAAGCCAATATTAAATGAGACACCAAAATATGGAAAGAATCAAACAATTTAACATACTCCCCATCTCCCAGCTTACATTACTATTTCTAATATCTCAGAATTTTCTGGTCTCCTTGACATTTAAAGTGATCCCTGTGAAGCCAGCTTGGTGTCTGCCTCTGCCGAAGCAAATAGCAATGGCCACATTGCTCCCATTCCCCGGACCCAAGACTTCTCATCCTTCTGGACTCTTGTATCTTGTCAGACTAAGCTGACACTTCAAAATGTAATGACTGCACTCCACAAAAAAAATGAAAAAAATTGTTGCATATTCCTTAAGGTCCCAGTTCTGGAAAACAATTAAGTAGAGACTTAATTTTACATTTATTCACGTTATGGGTTGCAGGGTGCAGGTCCACTTTATACCAGCTCACAGTCTGACCAAAGGGCTCTTACAGTTACCCATGTTGCTGGGAGATCATGGGGGTGGTTTCTTTTTTTTTTTCTTTTTTTCTTTTTTTCTTTTTTCTTTTTTCTTTTTTCTTTTTCTTTTTCTTTTTCTTTTTCTTTTTCTTTTTCTTTTTCTTTTTCTTTTTCTTTTTCTTTTTCTTTTTCTTTTTCTTTTTCTTTCTTTTTCTTTTTCCTGTCTTTTTCATTCCAAATACAGTTGGCCTCAGGTTCCCATCTCCTGTTATTTACAATGCAAGAATTTTGGGCCTTGATGCTACAAATGTTCCTGCATGTTTAACTACAAGCATATGAGTACTCCCAAATGAAGGCCCTGGAACTCTTCATGTCTTAAGCACATAGTCTCCAATCCTGGAAATGCCTGTGCATATGCTTTTCTTTACCCCCTCGAGCAGTCTCATTAATTTCAGCAGGACTACCCCACAGTAGTAAAGTTAAAACACATACATAAGTATTTGCAGGTTCAGGTCTATAGTGACATTTCTCGTCCTCCAATGTTATTTTATCCCCAAGCCTGTTCATTGTCAAAAAATGAATCTTTGAGTAATCAGGCCTCACAACTCCCCTCAACCCCCTTCCTGGAACTGATTTTATATTCTGTTCTCTGGCAAGGCCTATGGACAGCAGCAAGGCTGTCCTAAATCAAATAACCTTAAGAATCCAACGTGAATTGACAAGAGCCAAGTATGGTTGAGCTAAAGTTTAAACCAAGCTGAAGTGAATAGTTCTCCCTGCTGTAATTTAGTTTTAGTAGCACTCCTTGCAGTTGAACCCTACTTCATCTGATTTTTTTTAATGATAGAAAATAAGCTGGATGGGAATTATAAATGAGAGAGATTTGAATGCCAAAACGCTGGAATTTGTGTTCTTAAATGACCTGGAATAGAGGCCTCCATTGCACTTCTTAGGTCTTCATGTTTTGTAACATTTTACTCCAAATGGGCACTTGAGGTTTGGAGCAGGACAATTAAGTAGATTCACAGCTTTGGTACAAAAACCATCTGTGTTATTGGAAGTTGCGCTCTGTGAGATGTGAGGAGCAGAGCTCACAGTCCTGGACGAACGACTGGGAAATCCTCTTCCAGCCCCACGTCAGGTCCCTGGGCAACTGCCTCTCCTCCAGGGAAGCGCAGAGTCTGTTCTTGGGGAGGCGTTGGCCCCAAAGCCTGCCCGCTTACATCTGGTTCCGTACAAAGCAGCTGCACCGCGGTAAAGGCAAATATGGTAACGGCAAGGGGGGCAGCGCAGCCTGGTGTGCTCGGCTGAAAGGCAGGAAATCCTGCCTGCTATTCCTGGCTCGTGCACTGCCTGTTCGAGGCCTTAGGCGAGCGGATTGACTTCTCCAGCATCATCCGTAACATCGAATGATGCACCTGAAAACCAACAGTACTTTACAGGAATTAATTCCTGTTGAAGTTTCAGCCTTTGCTTTGTGAAGAGATATTCCCAATGTATCGCACATATAGGAAATACTGAAAAAAGCAGATGAAGAAAATAGTTGTAACTTCTTATGTAAACGCATAGATCGGATGTTTTAACAGGTTATATCCATCAAATGCTTCCTAAATTACGTCCAGAACTGCAGGTGCAAATAAAAAATAATTTCTCTTTCAAAGAAATGGACTTACTCGTCAACACATACAGCAGCTCTACATGAATGCGAAATTATGGTGACTGAGCATTCAAAGACATGCCTAACTGGCTTAAAAATCAGACTCAAACAATCCCATAACTCCATAATCCCCAAATATAAACAACTGACATGGATTGTATGTTCCAGTGTATTAGAAGTGGGAAGCATCAGTTGTTTTAAATGGAAACATAGCAAATTACTGTATCTGAAACTCTGTCACTTGCTCCAAGCAGAGCTCAAACAAATTATGGCTTATCTGAATGATTTCAGATAAAATTTGGGATAGGATTAGCTGTGATGTTCTTTGTTCTCTAAACTTTAGAGCACTTAAGGAGAGGAGCTGGCAACATGGACAGTGTTTTATGATAAAAAATGTACTAACAGCTTTAGACGAGGAAAGACAGCTGCACATAAGCAAAGTTAGAATAAACTAGGAATTTCTGGAAATTTTATTAATGAATATAGACCTTCTTGCCCATGTGTAGATAAGCACACGGGTGTTTTGTAAGGAAGAGGGAACTGTAGTTACTCCTATTATGCATAGCAAACAAGAAAGATCTAAACCTTGTTTTTTCTGCATGAGAGAAGATGATTACGCCTATTTTCAGAAATAGAATTTTTAAAATTTTAGTTGTATTTTTTCCTCACCCATAAAACTGATTATCAGCTTCCCTGACCAAAACACGTTTTCCCAAGTACTGCATTTTTGGAAGTTATTTACTAAGATTGATTCAGTGTTTTAAAATATCAAGGCTGAGATTCCAGTTTTGGATTACATTGAGTTTGAAATCTTCATATTTGCCATATTTTCAACTCCTAAAAGCAAGGGAGGAAGAAAAAGCAAACAAAAAAAGTAAAATAAGTGTTTATTAAAAAGGACCAAAATTTGTTTGCAGCTATAAATGAATGAAGCTTCATTAAATTCAGGGGAGCTAGACCCACTTACATTAGCAGAAAATAGGGTTCTTTTTTCTTTGCTTTTCAATAATTTTTCAAATGCTATTTTTAACAATTCTAGGGGGAGGGGGAAAGTAGGGTGGAAAACAGTTACAGCCATTTTATCACATTTTACTCCTAACAATGCAGTACAAATGAAAAGAAACCATAATGCTCTGTAGAATAATACATTAATCATCATCAGTCGTCATTCAGCGCAGTACGTTCTTTCCACACCATGCAAAATATGAACAGATACCCTCATGAGAAGGAGAAATGTCTTATCTAATCGTTCACCTAGCCTGGAATACATAACGGGTTGCAGTGGGGTTGTGTGGTGTTGTCATCTCACGTATGGGGCAAAAATCACGTGGTAGGTTTCTTGTGAACCGTGAGAGATTTATGAAAGGTTTCACCCCTCCAGGGGTGGGAAGTAAAGGGGTTAGAGGCCCATCCACCCAGAGTATTTTTACTCAGTGACAGATTAGTTGTTTTTCCTTGAGGAAAAAAAAAAATCCTTTCACTGGAAAAAACCCCTTTCTTAAGATATTTTTCATGAGGAACTAAGTAGCTAAACTTGGTACCTTGTGCTTCATCATTGAAAGATTTATTCTACAACTACATTTAACTGTGTAGCAGCACAGCTGTCGTCTAGCCTTGCTCTGTCAGGAATGTCCAAGAGCCCGATCCTGCAAAGTGGATTATGCCTTGTGACAGGGGCACAAGGCTCAGCACCTTTCACCAGCTGGAGTCAGCAATCTACCAGGCTATCAGGAAGGTACGTGGGATCTGAAGGAGTTTGGTACGGAAAAAGTTGTCCTGGTGGGAAGGTAGGTCAGGAGAGCTTCAGTCCCTTCTTCTCCTGGGCTGAGCAGGGTCCCTGTGATACTGCTGCTCCCACTGTGTGCTCCGGCCATGCAAAGCACCCATCTGCCCTGGCAGGACAGCGAGGCGAGACTGGTTCAATATATCACCAGTGGAGACACTGGCCACAGATCCCATGATGCACTTTGAGGGTTTTAATCTAGATCTTTTCCATTCTTTGCACTGAGAAGATGATATTTCCTGGAGAAATTTCTGATGAACATTTTTACAGTCTCCTCTGAGGAGCTCTTTAGGATTGTTACACACAATGTGGCAGCGTGACACACTCCGCAGCTTTCTGTGTAGCTTACTGAAGTGACTGTTTCACCTCTTTCTTCATGAAGTCTCTAGAAGCTACAGTTCAGCCTCAATATTCTCCTTCTCCATTAGGCTTCTCCAGTAACTCAGTCTTCAAAATCCAGGGTAGGAAAGTAGTCCCATATTATCCTAAATATACTTGGTTTTATACCCAGTGGTCTTCAGCAATTCCCCTTCCCCCAGCTTTTTCACTTGCTCATAGGTCCCGTCGTTACTCCTAACAACATAAAATTATTGCAGTTTGGAACCAGAGGTAGAAGTAGTAACAGAAGCATGGTCAGGAGGTTTCCTAGAGATGTAACATACAGAAGAACAAAATTAGGAGGCAGCTTCCAAATTACTTAGATACTTTTTTCCAAGTGAAAATTCTTGATGAAACTTTTCCCCTAATACTTCTTTCCCATGTCCCTCCCATTCTCTCTTGTTCTTATACAGTATATATGCGTATATATTTCTACTCTAGTCCTTGCATCTGTCTCATAAATACATCTCATAAGTGTCTGCATGCTTAGGTATGAAAATACACTTTGTACAAGGCTGTAATGTTTGTACTGTTTCCAATCTTCTGTATCTCTGAAAAATAAGTAGGTGCTATACTTATGTCATTTATTGCTATTTGTTTCTTTATGTTGGTTCCTCTTAAAGTGCTCTTCCATAGCATAGCTCCAGGGCATCCTTGCATACAGTTATGATACACAAAAAAACTGAAAAGCACAATTTAAACTGCAGCACCTCATCTGCTCTCCCTGTTTGTCTGTATTTTTCCCTCTGCCGAACATCATATTCCTTTCATTTGGCAATATAATATGATCCACCATAAAGAAATATAGCACAATGGAGGATGAGTCATTCTGGCTAAAAGGTTTGGGCCAGATCCTGCATTCCCTCCTCCAAAAAAAACCTGTGTACATTTGAATTAGAGCATTTCCCAAGTTGGGAACCTCAGGACTCAATCCTAAATTATGTATGCTGGCATGGGCTAGCTTTTTTAGCTACAGGATGCTTCACAATTTGGAAAGCCATTGCCATTTCTCTTTGCATTGTGCCAATTCTTAAAGTTCTTCCCTACTCTTTGTTCTTGGAGGATCAGATTTACTCACACGGGAAACCCGTACTGTTCAACTAATCCTTATCTGTAAAACGGTTATAGGGAAATTTCGGAGGCATCTCAGCCTATCCCTTCCAAAGTCCGGGTCAGTGAACTGAATGGGGATTTTGTGGTATATATGAAGGACTTCAAAACCTGTCATGTGTAACTCAGCAAAACTCCCCACGGTTTCAGTGAAGGCTTTGTCTGAATCGGAGTTTGTCGCCCTCTTGTTTTTTGGTGGTTTTAGCCCTGTATTGGGCAGCCTGGGTGCAAAGGTCTCCCAAGCAAGCAAGCTTTGGGGCTGGAAATGCCAGGAGGCCAGGCTAGCCATCCAAACTAGCCAGCAGAGAGACCCTGAGCCCAGCTCAAACACTTCTGTGCTTGGGGCTCCCATCCAGGTACCCCTACCTGGAGTGGAGTATGGTCTGGCTCTGCTATTCTGCCAACAGTTAGAGCTCTTCTCTGCAGCATGGAACCGTCCTCTGCCTAACTGGATTTGAAGCCAGTTCTGCCACCTCCCAAGAGAGCACGCTAACCACCAAACCATTCCTGTTTTGCATAGAAAGATATTAAAGAGGGGATGAGACGAGACAGGTTAAGTCTGCTGGCTGGGGTGCTGATGCAGAATGTGGGAGCGTCACCTTCCAGTTTATCTTCTAATGAATATTCAAATGTGTAGACAAAGTGGAAGAGTTTCAGTGGGAAAGACTGTTGGATACTCACCTTGGCAGGGAGGGCAGCATCCAAGGGCTTTGCTGCGAGAGGGCAGTTAAAATTCCCACTTTAAATCAGGACATGGAGGGGTTTGAACTTGAGTCTCCTACACTGAACGCAAATACAATATCCTAACTGGTGAGTTCCTGCCAAAGGTGAAGGTGGTGGCAGTCCTTGATCCATGAGGTCATCTCAAAACACCACTGTTGAATTAGGCCATGTGGACAAAGTTAGGCAGCAGGACATTTACCATTTACCTTGTGGATGTTGTTGGAATATGAACTAAAGTTGCAATAGAAGGGCAAACCAGCAAAAATTCTGGTGCTTGGCACAATTTATTAGTGAAAACATCTGAGGAATCTGGGCTCTTCCAGAATAGCTGAACAAGGTTTTTTGAGTACCTCATTTCAGAATTAGTGACTCCTGATGTGTCAGCTGGGTGAGCATGTCACTTCATGACCCTAAGCTTTCCAGATTTTACCTTGTTTGGTCTTTTTAAATTCTTCCTGTAGCTGTTCTCCAGTGATTTTTTCTGTTCCTTATGCTGCATCAGTCATACATCAGGTTGTGGCTACTCCCCGGTGGCTTGCAGAGAACAATAACATAGGTGAGAAAATATGCCCACTCATATATTTTGATTGTTTGACTTTCTCCCATATCTCTCCGGAATATACCTCTACCTGTGTGCTTATTTACATATTAATGTGCAAGTATTTGCAGACCCACGTATTTAGCAGGACATGGAAACTGGGGAATAATCTGTAGATAGTAGAAGTATATCATTTTGATTTACAGTCTAACATTTAAATGTTTTGAGGTCAGACCTCTGAGCGAAAATAATTCACAACTGGATATACAGCTTCCACAGGCTGTACATTTATTGCCAACAAGTACAACACAGATTGTTTTTTACGTGCCTGCTTTTTATTGCTTTAGATGCTGTTGCAGGATAGTTCACATAAACATTTATATAGGGTTTAGAAAACAGTTGTTAGCGAGGAGGAAGCTTTTTCTGTTTACACAGCCTCCGAACAAAGCCACCGCGCGGAGCTTCCTGTAATTGACATGTGGGCGGGTTTTTTTCAAGTCACTGACTGGAAGAAGTGAGTGTCTGAGATTTATTCCTGACAGGACTTAAATTACTGGTAGCCTGACACATTTGTGAACAATTACTAGACACTGAGGTGTTTAAAGTAATGGGTACTGTTTGCTCGAGGGATGGGGAAGTTTCAAAACCATTAAAACAAAACAATTTTCCATTTGATTAGTAAAAAGCAAATGCATACGTTTATTTTTTCTAAAAGGCACAGGTATATTTGATTTCTTAAATATTTTTTTCTCTCCACATGCACATGCTTAAAAATTCCCTTGATTTCCTTGACAGTAAGTTACCATACCTGGAGCATGGGTTAGCTGAGCTTACAGGCAGCTCTGAACATGACACCTATGAGCTTGCAGTCTCCCAAAAGATGAATCCACTAGCGATGTCTCGATTAGAAAAGGATCTTATTGTTAAGTTGCCCAAATTAATAATAATAATGATATGTGCTTTTTTGTCCTCCTTTTATTTTTCAATTTGAATGAAGAAAAGTGAAAGGCCTAAAATTTACTGCTTTATCCATTTGACCATTAAGTACCATGAACATTTATGGAAAATAAACTCTGCTTAATTCTCTCATTAATCTACACTACATTTATTTGCAACTCTTCAAGGTAAAATTTACATTTATTTCCAGCATTTGCATTCAGCGTTCATATGCAGTGACTCCTTCCATTCCTCATTACAGAATCTGGGTCTAGGAAACACACTTCATCCCCCCAAGTTTCCAGTAGCCATTTCAGAGAGTCCTGCCACAAGAGGAATACAATGTTGCCCTGGATTATTACAGGTTTTTAGGAAGCATTCTACATGCACACTGAACTGTGTGTACACACTTCCATCCATCTTCCCTCATTAATCATGATCTGTTGTACAGGTGCTGTCTGCAACTCGTGTTATTCTGATGTTCTATGATTAAAGTGAATAAAAATATTAAAACTACATACAGCTACTAATAGCCAAAATAAAAGATTTAGATGGTGAACATAAATCAGTGTTTTAGAGAGGGCTAGTAAGCCTGCTTCACTGCTGGTCTAGCAACTGGAAGCTAGATGATTGCTCTTCCTGGCTGAGTCAACAGAAATGTTTATACATGTCTTCAGTGCAACACGGCCGCACAGAGAGCTGTAAGAAACGTTTGTAGTAGTGGTGGGGCAGGATGCAAAGCTGAGAACGTTGCCTGCTCTAGTGTTGATCCAAGCACTCAGATACTCCAAGTCAGGTTGCCCAGAATCATGACACTGATTTAAGCATGTTAGGCTTTCACCAAAATAAATTTAAATTTTGTCCCATTTTTTAGTTATTCTTCCAGCCACAAGGATAAGACACTACTTTAAAGAAACCAAAAGGCAAAATGCTTATGTAACCACATTGTCCCCGTTAGACATCCTCCCACTGTCTTACTGGGACTCTTACAATGAAAATGTGACAGGTTTTCCCATGGGCAGTTTACTACTTCACAAAATAAGCCTTGTCCTTATAGTTATTTAATATTCTTCAGGAATGAAGATGCATCTGTGTGTTTTGCTAGCCTTCCTGGAAGTGCAGACTTCCAGATTTCAGCAAACTCAGGTGTTATCAGAGCAGCTTGTTTCTACCCCCCAAACACTCGGAAGGAAAGGATCATTTACGAGAGAAATGAGGACAGAGATGGAAAGCTGCAAACACTTCTCTCGCATCATCACCAAAGTGGTCAGCCTCTGACCTGTTAGCAGGACTTTATCCATGTTTCCTACTCTTGCTCCTCCTTTGCTAGTTCATCTCTCCAGCCAGAAATAGTCTCAGAATTTCTCAAGTCATGGATTTCAGCTAGCATCCTCTCCTGCTCCCACCGGTATCTGTAAGTAATCTCTCTGCCCGCTGTTCCACCAGCCTTCGAGTCTCTCCTGGTGACGGGAAGAAGCTGGGTGGCTCTTCCCTGACACTGGTTTGAGTCAAAGGCTTTGGCAAGGAGCAGCCAGCAACCTAGCTTACAGACAGGAATAGGCACAAGTGTGTGTAAGCATAAAGGACAGAATGACATCATTTGAAATGTGATTTAGTAGGAAAATTTGTTGCAAAAAGACTGGACTCTCATTGCTGAATGAGAATTCCCATCCCTTAGGTAGGTTGTTCTCGAGTGCTGTTAGAAAATCCCCTTCTGCCACAGCTTCCTCTTTGACATCAACTTAGGAGGCATTCTGGGAACTGGGAACTACCTGGGGTTTTTGGTTTTTCCACAGTATTGGGAAAATACGAAGACAGATAGTAGATACAGCTTCATCCACTGCTTGCTGTAACACAGGTGTAATCAAGGTAGGGTACATGGGAGATGTATTAATTGCTTGAACTTGTTTCCTGGCCTGCCCTGAGACAGAAATCAAGGGCTCCCACTCTTAAATGCCCTCTCCAAGAAAGGGGCAGCATTCAGACTCCAGTGGCCAGCGGGCCAAAATTTTCTCTTAATGCACACATACAGTAGTACATACTTGTCTTTTACATTAATGGAAAATAAAGACACTCTGTGCCTTTTTGATGTAATTTCCAAAGCGATTAGCACTGGCTTCATTATGGTGAGAGCTCCTGAATATCCATCCCACGTGCCACCCTGTGCAGGACACTCTCCACTACGTCAGTCAGCTAAACCACTCTGCTCTTCATTTGAACTTATGTAGAAGATTTTATAAACCCTGCAAAGAGGGAGTTTTTATTGCCTACTTCTTGTTTTCTGTGTCAGTTCTTGATGCATTGAGTAGTAAAACAATTTGTAGCATGCTGTTAGCACAAAACAATGAAAAATAATACCAAAAATAAAACATGAAACTGCAATGAATGCCTCTATATTTACACATCGTGTTCTGTCTCAAGAAAATTTCAGAAGTTTCAGCAAAAGAACCCAAAACACTTTCAGGGTATCAAATCACCATAGGGATGGTTTTCTCTTGGTTTTGCAAATTTTATTCTTTTTCTTGAGTATTTGGGGAAAGGAGAAAAAAGAACCGCAGATGTTCCAGACTTTCTATGGTCTTTTACAATTATTCAGGGCGGTGCCTCTTCTGTAGACTATGTGCTGTTTTGCTCGCATATTCATAAATTTTTCTCATTTGTGAGAGTCACTGAATAGAGCATGTGAATTGTTTTACCCAGTAGGTGGTGGAGCAATAATGAAGCATTGTGATTAAGTAGTGTTGGAACATCTTATCTTCCTCACTGAGTGGGAGGCACCATTAGTAGTAAAAGTAATTACCTGTGTAGAACGTGCTGATTGCACTGAGTATCTACTCCATGACACAAAGAATGTGTTCTCAACTTTAGGGACTTTAAGAGATCTCCATTTGCTGCTAATTTCACATTTTAAGCAATAGCACATAATTCCTTTTGATTTTTCTTTGGTGTCAAAATTACAAATAAACTTTGCAAAAGCTTTTTCTCCTCATCAAAATTCTGTCCTTGTCATTGGTAGCTACAAAAAGAGGATGAGCGAAATATCACAGGAAAGAACTGGAACTGCAAAAGCAGGGTATGTTCCCAGCATGGCATCTGGACTTGCTCACAGCTTGGAGGTGTCCTGCAGAATGAGACTGCGGTGCCCTGATCTACCCGGAATGGTGTTACTCTATAGAAGTGACGCAGATAATGATTCAGAAACAGGACATCAACACTGAGTGCTGAGAGAAGGTCTCAGCTTACAAAAACTCCTTTAATGGCGGACATGTGGGAGGCTGTTGCCAGTGATGGCATCAGCGGCTTACAGGGTTATTCTCACAGAAGCCAATCTGTAGTATAATACACTCTGTCCTAAGGTCTGCATTTCATAAGCGTTCATCCATCTGCCTGACAGTTTCCAGTAACTCAGGGAATAAAATATTAAGATATGATGGAAATAAGCAGTTCTTTCTATCGTACAAAAATGGGTTTATTTTTTATTTCATCCGTAGATTGTACCTCTGGTACTTTTTGTATCTCACGTAGAGGTGAAATTAAACCATACGGCTGATCTCTACACTTTCACACCCTTGAAAACCCTGCTTTGAAAAACTTATACAAAGTCCTGGATTCCACAGGAGCCTGCGACTTTTAGGATAAAAAAGAAAACTAAGAGCATTTATGGTGTGTTTTAGGTCTGATTCAAAGCCTGTTGGAATCACAACAAAGAGATTCTCCCTGATTTTTAAGATTAATATCCGGGGTTCGAACATAATGTCTAACATAAATGCAATGCTGCTACGCTCCTGAAGAGTACCTGAGCACATTTGTAATAATGTAAGGGTTAGATGGCTGTATCGGGCAACATTTGTAGACAGGTAGAGTCAATTAAGATAATTGACGGCAGAGAAAAAGCCTTGTGAAGGGGCTGCATTTTCTCTGTTCTCTGTATTACTTTACATAGGCATTTCCTTTGGTTATTTTGGAAGGATATGAGGTCATAGTGATTGGAGACAGGCCGAAACTTTAATGAAGGTGACAAACTGTCATTGCATTGATTGCTTATTTCTCTATCAATCATGTACGATCTCTTCCACCTATAAAATGGCAACATTTGTTTAAGGAATGGTATGGTTTTAGTCAACAGCCTTAACTTCAGATTTTTTCAGAAGCTTTTGCGAGTTTTTCTGCCACAAATGCAGTTTCTAAATGATGTTTCTAATTTATTTCTTTTTTTTAAGTCTCCTGAGGGAACTGTTCTTTTAAATTTCTCTCTGAATTTCACTGACCTGCTTTTTCCCTGAATATTTTCTTTTTCTTATATTTGTTGGTTATTTTTTGGTTATCTGTAATACATTTTATTCATGTTATATATCAATAGGGTCCTGGATAAACTATCTGTGACCATGACTGAAAGTCTGAGGAGAAAGTTTAGGAGTGTGAAAACATTAAATTGCTGGAGCCACAACAGTGGAAATAAATACTTTTTAAATAATCAGAGAAAAAATTAACTAGTGATTTTACCACTAAAGTAAGCCCAAATAATGATTAGCGCCATGTGAAATTTGGCATTTTTCCTTTGCAGAAGTGAATGTAACATTTTTCTTCGGTATTAGTTTCCATGGGTTTGGTTTAGCTTGATGAAAAGTAAATGAAAAGTCAAAAAGAATATAATATTAAATGAGTAACTTCCACCCAGTTTTGTGCAGAGCTGTGCAACTGCATGTTCTGTGTGGTTCTAGTTTGCAAACATACGGTTGGCTTCAAACTGAGCCTGAGCTGATTTTATTCTTACTGGTATTAAGCAAAATATCTGGAAAATATTTCTGCAAAGCAGCCTGGAATTTAACTGAGACCAAAATCAGGCATATTTTGCACGGCAAATTGTATTTCTGTAATTGTGAACAGCAATTTAACGATTAAAAAAATATTGTGAATATCTGTTGTTCATTGCTGGTGTTTACAGGGACTAACTGCCTTCAAGGACACCAAACAGACAATTTCCATCCCTTAGTGTGGCATGAAAACAGTGAACAGAGATTTTACTCAGAGTAAGAATATAAGTAGCATAAAAATTTGCACTGTTTAGCATTCTTTTCCTGAATCCTACTAAAACTCAGGAACACTCCTCTTCTGCACAATACCTCTCAGTATCCCTCAGGGCTATATTTGATAGTCCAGTATGCGTTCTTATGCTTTAAAGCATGATGATATTAAAATAGCAAATTAACTGTGCTCCTTAAAGTAAGATTCCAGAATATTTGTGTCTCCAGCTACTGACTGTAAATGAGAACACCTTTATCTTGTAATCAGGTAGTAGATAAATCATTATTAGTGGCAAACTTTTATATTGTGCTGGGATCCCATTGTGCTACAAATAGTGCAATCATTGAAAAAAGCAATTGCTGATCTGGCTTTCTGATTAATCCAGTAAATTACAGATGTGCATTATACACAATAAAATTTTAGCCTTGCTGAAATGTGTTCCATAATCAGAAAAATACATAATGTTTTACAAAATTGCTGGCAGATCCTAGATTTAAATTTTCTTTTAAAATCATCAGAACTGGTGATTGTGAAATTTAACTACAGTAGAAGGTAGTGAAATATGTGCCCTACAGGTATCAAACCCAAAATATACTGGTAGAGATTGATGGTCCACGCAGATTTTACACACGTGAGGATCATGCGTACAAGTAATTGGTCAGGTTTGTTCAAGAATTGCTTAGGGCAAAGGAATCCAAAGTCTGAGGACGGTTCTGGAGCGATGCAGACATGCATGTGCCTAGTTAGCACCAACAAAAACATTGCAGTTCTTGTTTTAGGAATAGAATCCAAATTCTGAATCTTGATTCATATCCATTCCTTAGACACAGAGAAATGTAACTCCAAGCAAAAACTTACACAGGAGTGAGAGAAAAATTAAATGTGATGTTT
Source organism: Balearica regulorum gibbericeps (assembly GCF_011004875.1). Classification (NCBI taxonomy): domain Eukaryota; kingdom Metazoa; phylum Chordata; class Aves; order Gruiformes; family Gruidae; genus Balearica; species Balearica regulorum. The sequence continues at coordinate 15,700,102 of NC_046199.1, read as the reverse complement.
TGTTCCAAGTGAGTTTGTTTAAGAAAGAAAAATTGAAAAAGCATTTTTGGCAGTTAAAGTGTTATGTGGGTTTACAGGCCTTTTTGGAATATGCAAGTATGTCACAATCAATATCGTTCTTGATAAAACTGAACTGCAGACAAAATTTTAAAAAAGAAGCAGACCCTGATCCCTGGACCAAGTAATGAAATTTGCAAAGGAAAACTCATAATATGTGATGGAAAAAAGACGCATACACCTGATGTTAGTTAGCGGGGAAAATATTGGACAGAAATTGTTAGCATGATGGGAAATTAAATTACTTTAAACAGTATTTGAACATGAAGGAAACAGAAACTTGATTAGGGAAATCATTTCAGATATTCTTTTAATTCTTTCTAAGTCCAAAAAGCCCTCCCAAAAATCCCTAGAACCAATCAGCCACAAACTGCTCCATCCATAAGGAGACACTGTGGTCAAAGGACGAACGCGCAGATGACCTCCTTCTAACGCCTGGCTTTTCCATGGCTTTCAGCACCTCATCCAGGGCCAGTCTCCAAGGCTTTTACTCACACTGAGATGTATCTCTTGAGTATTCCCGCTGAATCCGATTGCAGCCTAATGTACTTTTCCACGTGACCAATGACCTCTTGATCAGATGAATATGCTTCCCATACAAAGAACCAAGGGTATTCCCACACTATTCTCCTTTGGGGTCTTCCTTTGTAAACTGTTGGGGATAAATGCCATGAAGTTGTGTTTGTAGAGCATTTGGGGGCATGGAGTGGAAGGATGGAGAGAAGGCCAATGGAGTCTCACAGCTTTATTCAAAGAACTGTCACTTTCTGGTATCTGTAAGTCTAGTTTCTAACATTGCCCCAGTGACGCATTCGGAGAGGGAAGAATCCCCTTGGGCAAGAGGCACCGCTTTGGCAGGGACCTACCTGCAGACTCCCAGAGGTGTTTAGGCCCTGACTGCACTGAGAATTAAGCACTTAAACAGGGACGGGACCTGCAGCTGCCCAAAGTCATAGAAGAAACCTGTGGCCAACAAGGTCTCCTCTAGTCCAAACCTTCCCCTGCCTGCTGAATCATCTCTGGGTTTTCATAGCAGCTGCCCCTCTTAGTGCAGTCACAGCAGAGAGGATGCACCCATGAAAACGTCGTGGGGTCAGGGAGAAAGGGCAGAACTACCTGGGCAGAACTGCCACCAGCTTGCAGAATTTAGCGCCCCATCTCTTCCACGGTGTTAATATGGAGATCAGAGTCAATAAAACACATGGAGGCAAAATGTATGATTCCAATTTACATTAAGGAACTTAAAAGTTGTGAAATATGTGAAGAACAAACTGTTGTGAGAAAATAAGTGCCAGCCTTCCTGCAAATTTTATATCTGATTCTGCAAGCATGGGAAATCTTCAGCACTGTTCCTGACTTGGCTGCCAGTTTATGTGGGAGGGGAAACAGCCATTTTGCTCGAGGGAAATATTTTTTAAAAGTTCCATGATGAGAAGGGGTTTGTTTGTTTGTTTGTTTGTTTTTGTTTTCCTGCATGAAATGAGTTTTGCAGTTTAAAATAATGGCCCACAGGCTGAATTTTGAGTCCATTGGCTTCAGCTGAGATGTTACACGTGTGCTCCTGTATTGAGATTTTGGCAAGTTGACTTTGTCTGTGTATAGATATGAATACACACACATACACATTGTCTGTGTGTGTATATAAATGGACGCAAATTTAAGCTTTCATCTGGTCTGCATTTCTGAAGAAAGTGTGTTTCAGACAATGCATTGTTCCAGTTTTATGGATTGCAAAGATAAAGCACAAACCCCACAAATTGTAATGGAGAAACACAAATCTTCCAGGCCCTATCCCAAACAGCTGGCCATACAGCATCTGCCACGTAGGAGGCTGAGGAGCGAGTGGATTTCAGGCAGGGTTAGCCAGCAGTTAGGGAACAAAATGAAGTGGGAAGTTTTTCAGATGTGCTTTACTGGGGTCCCACCTCCTGGGAACAGGAGGAGTTTGGGAGTTTCTTCTGAAAATCTGCCTGTTCACGTAGGTGTTGGATTGGAAGCTGAAGCCTTGAAAATCCGGCCTCAGAGGCCTATTTTTAAAATATGGTTTCTGCTTTTTCAGACACAATTTTGTGATCCCAGCTAATTAGGAGAACAGCCATGTGGTTAGACATCTGAGTGCTAGTCTTATTGCTTGTAACAATGACCATGTTAGAAAATCTGGTCCGATGTGGTTTTGTTGTTATTTTGGGTTTTTGCTTTCAGAATAGACTAGAATCTAGTTTTCAGGCTGTGTTGGGCTCCAATTCTGATGTTATAACAAATAAAGTTGCTATTCAGTAAGACTGTCGCTGATGGACTCAAATAAAATTTCAATTGAAGTGACATCTTTTATTTTCCAATGTCAGTTTCTCCCTTCCCTGTTCTACGTGTGCTTTCAGACCACTGGTACGGGAGAGCTGCTGCAGGACTCTTCTTCGGTTTACCATTCAGCCATCCAAATTCAGAGATACAAAAAAGCTTTAAGTATCCATTGAAATTAAAATTTGGGTTTCAAAAGGAGTGTTAGTCAAGTCTCCAGATAGAAAGCTTGCTTACAGTCAAGTATATCATGCTAATAAAATTTTAGGTTTATATTACAAAGTAACTTTAAGAGACCCCAAGTAGGAGAGTGAAATTAAGTATGTTATGAGAAATTTTGTCCTCAGTTGACCTCTTTGGAACAGGAAAAGAGTAATCAAGGGTAAAATTTATTCCATTTTGTAGAATTTGGCTAGCAATTTGAAGGAGAAATTACTCCATCTAAGTAGCTGATGTTGCATCAAGCACTGCAGAGCTCTATCGCCAAACACTGATACATCTGATACGTGTGTGTAGGTTTTGTGGTGGTTATTCAGGGAATTAGAGTTGACACCACATTCAGGAAAGAGAGTATAGGCATAAAATATCTCAATATGTAGCTGCAAAGCTTGCATGCCAAAATTAATAAGGAAATATTACAGCTTTTCTGTGGTGCTGGTTTCTCACAGAAAGCCACTGAGCAACTATGGGGTTTTTTTGCTTAGCTCTTACTAATTGTTGATGATCTCCCAGGATATTAGAGCCTGAACCTGTTTATGTCACAAGCCTGCTTGTCCCCCAGGTACAACCGTAAAAACAAAACATAACCCAGGAGGTTTGTATCAGGATTACAGAAAAAGTGAATAACATTCCCTAGTAGGAGGTAGGTCTTCTATTTCAACAGCTGCTTTTATATTACCATGTTATTATTTCTATACTACACCCTTGCTAAAATTGTCAAGAGCAGTTCCTCTGTACCATCACTGTGCTGCAATTTCCTTCCTATCGTAGTTATTACTTGTGATATAACAGCATTCAGTCGGGATTAAGACCTCATTGTGCTAGGCACAGTATAAATACATAACAAGATACAGTCTCTGTCACGAAGAGTTTACAGATTGTCACCAGCCCTGAACAGGAGCAGATTCCTCACTCGAGTCAAAGGCACTCTGTGTGGGCATAACAGCCTGTCTTCATTTTAAATAATGCAGGATAGCAAGAAGCAGAAAGAGAGAGTAACCGATGACTGAAGGCAAGAAGCAGCAATGGGCAGATGTGTCGTGGTTTTAGGAGCCATTACTGAAAATAAAATACCTGGTGATTTCAGTGTAGGAGAAGCCTAAACTGAGTAATCCTGCATGCGGGTGGCTGGTATCAGGACGTTTAAATGAACGCAGTATAACACATGAGAGCTCGACAGGCCTGTTGTTGGCTCCTTTTAGGTGGCAATTCCTCCTGGAAATCACCATCAGATGAGCTCGGGGAGGTTAGGAAGGATTATGTGAATGTCTCTGCAGGGAGGATGGAAGAAGGGAAACAAATGCTTGTGGTGGCTGGTGGGATATGGACATGGAGGCTACTGTTACTGCTGATTTCTATTCAAGGTAATTTCTATTTAGGATATTGCTAATATCCTGTTTAGCAGGAAGAGAGTTGATTCACTAAAGTCCTGCGCTGGTTAAAGTATATAATGCTGGGGAAAATAAATTTTCTCTTGGTTACATAGACTCTTGTTTTGACAGTCTTCCATGTCCACTGAAATCAGTAAAAAAATTTCCCTTCATTATTCTCTTCATTATGTGTCAGAGAGCCAAGGGTCTGATTCAGAGCACTTGAAAGTAAATGGGAAACTTGGTTTATATTCTGGGCCTCATTTAAGGTTAGTGACGAGTATAGCCCATTCCTTGTGTCCCCTTGCACTGTGAATGGCAAAAATTGTTCTCACCCGTTCCAGCACACCCTTCCTCTGAATAAGTGGTGGTTAATTCCAGGGATTTCACTGCAGTTGGCTTTTATATAAGAAAGCACCAAAAAGTGAAACAAGTGGATGTTTTCTGAGTCTTCTAGCCCATATCTAGAGTCACCGGAACAACTCTTGCCATATTCATCTGGCTGGACCCATTCATCTCGATGCCATTCTCACTCCAGCTTTGCAAGCATCCATGCTGACAACCCAGCTTGAACATCTGTATCAAGAATGTCAGGAAAACAGGTGTCAATTTTTTTTTTCAAAAAACAAAAATCCTGTCCCCTGTGGCTTCTCCAGACTTCCTGGAGTAGAGCAGACCTACGGTGCTTTGCATCTTTGTTTTCCGTAACACAGCGATGGCTCCCTGCTGGAAATCATCTGGATATTAACCAGTAAAAGAGAGCAAAGGGGGCGACAGGTCAGACGATCTTCCTCTGCTTTCCACTGGGGACCTTTCAGGGTGGGACTGGGTGAGGGGTGTAGTACTTTTTTCTTACCTTTACTTTTGCTGTGGTGACATTGACCTACGTTAACTCAAATCAAAGACCTATGGAAGCAGGCACCGAATACATAGGTAATAAACCAGGCACTCCCAATCATAAAAGAGTGAATGATCTAAAAGGGCTAAAAGAAAATTAAGGATGATGATACCCATTTTACAGATGGGGGATTGAAGCTGAGATTGAGCAACTTGCTTAAAGTTTCACAGACAATAAATAGACCATGCTGGGACAGAGATAAGAATCATAGTGCTTCTGCCCTGAGTATTACGTCTCTGCTGCGCACTTCTCCCCAGCATATTGCCTTATACCAAAACCTCCCTCTTTTTCTAGCACCAGAGTCCTATCTGTGTGCTTGGGATTCCAGCATACTATAGATGTCTTTTCTCACAACTCAGGATCACATCTAAAATAAAAAATGAAGCCTTCAAGATTAAATCCAGCACAGGATTTAGGTACTTAAAGTAGGATTTAAGCAGTATTTTGATACTTAAATGCAAAGTTGAGACCAGTGAGATGCTGCCAAGATACTGCATTATCCCTGGAAGTGCCTGTACTCGTTTGGTTATTCAGTTTATGATCTGAAAATATCTTAGGAGGCTGAAATTTTTATTTCAAATCATTTAGTGAATGTTTTGCTTGACAGGATTGAATATTTCTGTCCCAACTACCTTCATAAGCATGAGTGGGATCACAAACTGACCTGTGGGTCTTCATCTGGTCGGCATTCCCAGGGCATGTGTATATGCCCTGGCTCATTGCAAAATCCTGCAGAATGACCACTTTCCTTTAAATCTTGGCAGCCATGAGAAATGGTTATCATGCCATTTCATCCCCTCCCAGGGTCCAGGACATCAGGGCTCCAGTGCTACAACCCCTGACCAGCAGGTTTGCAGCCTCCCGGAGGCCCTCCCTAGTACCTGAAGCTGAAGCTATGCAGCTAGGAAGAAAATATTTAGATTAATTAATGCGGCAGAAGAGGCAGAAAGAACACTAAAATAGGAAGATGCTTTTGTCACTTTTAGTGGTGACAATTTACTGATGAGGATGAATTAAGGACACTGAACTGGCTCCCAGGACTGTTCCTAAAGTTTATCTTGTGACTTCAAAAAAGGAGCCTGTAAATTTCTGGGAGCAGAGACCAGAGGCAGGGCTGTTCCCCTTCTGTGTCCCTCAGGTCCAAATAATTTTGCATTATTCTGTGTGCAGCAGAACAGCTTTTACAGAGGACCCCCCCACTGCAGACCCAAAGCACCCCAGAGTTGTTTGGGGCATCCATAGTAGATGAGAGTTTAATTCCCCAAGGCAGAGAGAGGAGTGAACAAGCCTGAGTCTCCCCTGTCCTGGGGGAACGTGCTGACTGCAAGGCTGCTACTAGAAAGTTGATGTTTCTGTCCCTCCAGCTGCAGTTTGAAGAGTACCGAGCCTTTTCTCTGAAGAAGACAAAAGTTACTCCTTTCAGGAGCAGGTTCCAGCCAGGGTGCCGGCTGGGGGGAGATGCCACCCCGCAGCCCAAACGAGGTGTCTGGAGGACAAGACTAAGGAGTCAGCCCTGGCCTGGAGCCTCTTCCAGGGGCTGTCCTAGGCAGCTGCTCGCAGCGCCTTTGACTCCAGCCCGCCTCGGGGCAGCGCGCCTTAACTGATTTGGCCGCAGTTCTGATAGACGCTCCTCGCACGGTGCACGGGGGGCCTCGGCCCCACTCGCAGATGTCTGGATCCCGCTTCAGGAGCAGGCTGGGTCCTCCACCGAAGCAGGCTGCCGGCATCTCACCATCCAGCGGCACATCCGCCCGCAGGGACCGTCCGTGGGCTGGGAAGTGTCAGAGAGTTGTAGTTAAAGGGGTGAAAGCAGAGGTATGTCTCTCTTCCTGCCTTGTTTTCAGTACTTTGACGTAATGTGAAGCATTTTGCCAGTTGCGGTTTTCTGAGAACAGATTGGTAAACTCTGACTTGTTGCATCAGCCTGACAGCTGACTTCCCACACAGTTCAGTGTCTGCAGCGCTCCGCTGGGGCCAAAGCCGAGCAGTGATTCATCCGCTCAAACAGGTCCAGCACACCAACAGTCTATTAGTTGTTGTAATAATGCTGAGGATGGGTGGGAGGTAGTTTAACGCCCTTTGGACTCACTTTAAAATATCTCTTTGTCCTCTCTGTTGCTGGGAAGTCAAAAGAATATGCTTTGTTTGAAATTTTCCAGGGAAAAAAAAAAGTTTCAGAATACCAAAGCTTCAAATAGAAGCTGATGGCTCCAGTCTGGGCACAGACAATTGAGTTTGAGGGAATTTATAGCAAGCCTATCCTTAATGTGTCCCAGGAATTACTTGATTTGCTTGTTCTATTCCCTAGCAGAAGAAACTATGGGGATACAAATGCAATACAGCATAGGAGCTTGTGTTACAGTTTACTGTGTCCTTGGACAGCTGTAAATCCTCCTCTGATGTATTTGCTTAATTTTTAGGCTTAACATGTTCTAACCACAAATCAGGCTACAATAATGAACCTGGAATCCATCCAACCCTTACCCCAGAGTCCCCCAAACCAGCTCCAGTCCCGGAGGTGAAATGATGGTGATCTACCTGTGAATATCCCAAATCCCCCCTCATTTTGTTGCATGTGCTGAGAATAACAAGACACAATAAATCAGGAGCCTGATCCTCAGCTAAGACATAGATTTACATTCTCCTGTGCTGATTTACACCAGTGGAGGAGCTGATTCCACCATGAACAAATATAGTGTTTTAATCTACCGATCGATCCACAGCTCAGCTAATGAAACTTTGCAGCCCTTAAAATGTCCTGGCTCCAACTTGAATGTCTCCTGCATCTGGGTTTTCTCTCATCAGCACTTTAGGGCTGGTACTGCATTAAAAACTGCACACACAACTACAGTTAAGCTTTTCAATAATGAAGTCACTTTATTTATTGAGAAATTTCATCACAGGATACATGATTCTTGGCAGGGCAACTTCTGAGCAGGAAGCCTGCAGTTACAAAGGTATGCATAAACGTGTATAAGGGCATATTGTTTGCCTTCTTTTTATTACAGGAAGGATATGGTTTGGTTGTGTTTTTGATGAGTTTTATTTAATTGTACATTGGGATTTTCCTAGACTTTAAGTTAAAACTTGACAAATGTTTCTCCCCCTCCTGTTACGTAGGTGTGGGGAGCAGCTTGCTCTGTGTTTTGCGCTGGTGCTTTGCAGACCCTGCATACTGGTCTTTGTCCCCTGGGCATACCACCCTGGCCAGCAGAGTTCACATAGACATCGGGTAGGCTTGAAGAGTTCAGGTAATTGCTGGGGTTAATAGACAGTGGTCTAAGATGTGCATAAGAAGGATTCTGGTGAATCGATATGATTCCTGTTTAAATTTTAGTCTATAATCTTAGGGTTGTATTTAAAAAAAAACCCAACAACTTACAAATAAATGCACTGACAAAATGAACTAGCTAAAGACATTGATGATATCTGCTTCCTATGGCTATTTGATTGCCTAATTACAGTCATTTTGAACTGATTGCATGCTCTTTTAATTTATTTCACAGCATTTGGCTGTAAGGAAGGACCTAATGCAGAGTATTTTTTACAGAGGAGAGTAAGTCTTCCTGAAAACAAATGTTCAGCCCTCTCTAATTGAGGACCTCTCTGCTTAGAAGACAGGAATAGACTTAAAGCAAAAGCCTGTTTTATCTGTCAGGTAGAAAACTGAAGGTTTTGAGTAAAAGAAAGTCTGGAAGCCTCTGGTTGGGCTGTGCACTTATTCAAGCCCTGGCTAGGCAGCCCAACTGATGTTAGCTCTGGCTGACTCCCAGGCTCCAGGGTTAGGAACTGCGATGGGGTCTTGCTCCGGAGAGTACCAACCTTCCCATGCCAGCCCTCTGCTTCTACTCCAACCTATGATGAAGTCAAGAAATATAGAAATGTGGTTAGAAAGAAGAAAGCTGGTTGGTACTGAACCTCAAGAAACATTTATTCCAGCTCCACTTTGAATTGGGGCTCAATGCTGCATGTAGTTGTTTGAGGCGAGCCAGCTCTTTCCTTGTTCCTCGTACGGTTGTTTCTCTGGGGCGCTGCTACAAGCCAGACTCCTTCTGAAGTGTCATTTGCAAGTATAACTACTGACTTCCTCAGTGGCCTTCTTATTTCTTTCTACTGAATCATCTGTGTTAATCCACTGGTATAGGATAGAAAAATGGAACCCAAATGTTTGTCGTCAATTTTCTTTGAAGACATAAAGTTTCGGAGAGTTTTACCATTGACTTCTTTGTGTTATAGCTCTCGTTATTTTGGGCCATCAAGGAAAAACACTTGTACTGTAACAGAGAAAGAAAATCGTTCTTATAAGGATTGTGTATTCTGAGAAAAATGCTGCTATCAATCCAAAATACAATTAGAATTACTTTAGCAGGTTATGTCAGGTTGTGAAAACAATATCAGTAGAGGAAAAGAAAAATAAATAAGTCTGCTGTGTTTTGCTAACTCTCTGGTTCTGGGCGTTTAGTCTGGCTGGATTGATGGGGAAGGCTACAGTTCGTTATCAGTGGTTTCACTGATGCTTGTGAGAGGTGGCTCTTATTGCTAGACCAGCACTTAAGATGATTCAAATGCAATCTCAGGGGGGTAAAATGTACACAAAATAACTGCCACAAACAAGTCAGCCAATACCAAGAGTTACAATTCAGAAAGTTGGCTCCACATATATTTTCAAGGTGTTTAAGTGCTTATTTTGACTGCATAGTCACCACAAACTTTTCAGACAAATCCTTGCAAAGTCTCTCAGATGCACGGGGAAAGCTGTGATTAGGTAGTCATTTTTCATTTTTGCAGGAGTTGTGGCAGATGTCTGTAATGTTGTTTTTAAGACCCATATTACTGTGACTCCTGGGGCTCCATTTCTGCTGCGGGCTGTGCTGGGCCAGGGGGTGTATACACATGAACCCAACCCGAGCCGTGTCTCCTCACATTTACAGCCAAGCAGGCAGTAGTCATTGAACACCAATACAGCATTCCTTTCGCTTACAAATGGTCCAGCTGTTAATGTCACACAAATGCTTGCGCAGGCCTTTCTTTTAAGAGGAGTTCTGCCTGAAATGGTTTTGCTAAAAAGAGCCCAAAAGTCTTTTTGCTCCAATAAATTAACTGTAATGGGGGCTGATTCTGAAAAGACTTGCACAACGAATAGCGTTGCTGGTAAGAAAAGCTTCATTAAGGAACTGACTTTTCCTCAAAGAAATGCTTGCAGAATTAGGCCCGATGATAGCAATGAAAATTGTTCCTGCAAAATTATTGTAAGGGTGTTTATATTGTTTACTCTAACAAAGAGACTCTGAAGATAGTGACCGTTGAGCTTTGATTTTAGAAGTTATGTGACTAATCCCGGTTTTACAGATGGCTTTTTTATATGTTCATTGCAAACTTCAAGGGAATGCTTGAACGAGACAGGATTTGAGCCTAAGCTTCACAAAAGTTTCAGCTTTGGCCTTGTACCAGTAATTATATGAAGAAAATTGATTTCATAAGCTCAAGCTGTTGTGTTAGTGAAAACTTTGTGCAAAGAACTTCCATTTTGTTGGACCTCGCCAACAGTGATGAAGCTCACCTTTCTCAAAAAGGCTGAAATGCTGGAAGTTAATTGAAAAACCCACAAGAATCAACAACAGCAACAAAATCCTGAAACTTTATTGTCCTGACAGGGACCTTCTGAAGTGCAAGAGACCAAGTCCTGCTTTGGAACCCATCTGGACCATGATTAGGGGAAGTCCTCTGTTGTGCCATATTTACTAGCCTAAAGCATGTGCTGTTAATTCAGTATGTCTTAAGTCACAGCCTCACATCTATAAAGTTTAAGCTCAGCAGGAAAACATGAAAAAGCACTCTTATATTAATCAGCAGTGCCAGAAATAAACCTGGATATCAGGAATTTAAACCTCATACTGCTTGGATGAATGCTGCAGCCTACAATATACAGCAGGGCTGTGTATTTCCTCTGTGAAGGAGGGATGTTAAAAAAAAAAAAGGGAAAGAGTAAAGAAATGCATTTGCTTAAAACACTTATCCTTGTAAGAGTGCTACATAAAATGTACATAAAAAGGTATTTTTCTCCCACAATTTAGGCAAACAGAATTTTTTAGTTAGATATTATCACCTGGAGAGAGCCCAATAATAAGTAATTTAGTCTGGAGAGGGGTTTTGTACATTTCTGATTAATATTTACAAAAGGCTTTGTGTATTTTTGCTCTAACGCTAATGAGGCAGCAGATCAAGTTTAACAAAAAGGACACTGTAGATTGAAATATGGTATTGTGCCCATCAAAGTCTGCCTCCTCTCTGCTTGGCTTATGATGAATACCGTTCTTTAATAGCGGGCTGGTGTTCGTGAAAAACTTATTACAGAGACTAAGAGAGAAGCCAAGAATGAAGGAATGCCTGACTGGCAGCAATCAATCACTCCCTTTTAAAGATGAACTGATCCTTCTTTTTTTAAAGTAACACTTCATAAAAAGGTCTCAAACATAAATATGCAAAGCATTAGTGCAATTACATTCTGCGTGATCCCTGCAGTATTTCTGGTACATGGCTTGACTTTAGTGTGGTGTATATAATGAATGCAGTAAAATGGCAAATCTCTCTAAAAGAAGACTGATATTTAGAGGAAAGTTCTTGCTGAAGAGTGTTAATTATCTGGAGCAGTAAAGTGAGATTATTTAGATTACTTTTATAGGTTTTATTTTATTGAAGCCTTTTTTTCTTTTTTGATAAATGAAGTTGATTTTTTTTTTTAAAAATGGCAAATATATATAATCTAGATACAGCTAACAAAAGTGGACAAGGGTCTGATATATTTAACGGCCATCACATACAAATGTGTTCATCTTTACGTGCCTAATTTGCATATGCACTTTCTGCAACTGTGCCTGCAATCCCAATCATTTTACATGCAAATTAAGCATGCAAACATACACAGCTTTAAAAGAAGTCTTCTCTATGTGTAGTGCAGAAATATTGATCTTCCTTTAACACATATTTCTTTGGTTGTGAGTCTCCAACCAGCAAGTTGCAGACCCTTATTCAGTATTTAACAACCAAATCCCCAGAACACAACGTACAGCTTTCAATGCCATACGGGAGGGTTGGAAACAGAAACTGATGTAGAAGAAAATATTTTTTTTTCCAATCACCACAAAAACTCTGCTTTACACAGCAAAAGCGCAGAGTTAATTTAAGAGGTGCAGCCCAGATATTGCATCCAGGTACTAGAAGTTTTTAATGACTTGTTATTTTTACCCTGTTTAGAGAATACACTGTCTGTTCCTAAGGGTCTGTTACTCTTTTTAAAAACAATGCTAAGAATGGCTGGACAGTTGCTGTCAAGCATAATGGATGGTAAACTATAAAATGTTAATGAACTAGTAACTATAGAATCTAATATTAGATGCAGACAAGGTTGTTTAATATGGCACAGTTGAAAAGCACGAGCATCGAAACAGCAAAATGTCAGTAGTGAAATACCTGGTGGGTATTTGAGACCTCCAGTGGGTTTAGACTCTGTGTAAACACTGTCAGGAGAGGAGAATCAGCTCGGGTTTGTGGAGTTCACTGAAAGTCAGAAATATTTTCTTCCTTTCAGAATAGGAAAATGACATTTGGTGAAAACGGAGGTTCTTTCCCCTAGCAGAGACAGTGTGGGTTACTCATAAAAGCATAATGGCTTTCATTCAGAGGTGCCATATGGCTGCTTATAAGATTTCTGCACAGCACTTGCTGTAGCAGTAACTAAACAAATGGCACTATAGTACAATATAATACCTGTCAAGAGCAGTGATAAAGAATGTTTTATTTCTCTGCTCTCTGTCCTCTTTTCTCCCTTCTTCCCTGGAAGCGACTGCCTGTGTGAGGCAGCACCCACTAGATGGTACTGCCAGGCTTCTCCGAGCTGTCGCTTCTCCTCAGCCTCCCCGGCCCGCCAGGCACCGCCGAGCGCCCCGGGCACCGGTCCCCATCGTCCTGCCATGGGCAGATGTGCCAGGCACGTTCTGCCTCAGCACTGATGCCTGCACCAGCGGTCTGGGGGACAAAGTGCTCATCGCCTAGGCTCTCTTAAGTCTTAAAATAAAGCATCTCCAAGTGGTGCTCAACACTGTGGTGACGCTTATGGAGAGACGTCCATAACGGCCCTGAGCCCGGACCCTGGGAGAAGGACCTTTAGTCCACCCTAGCTGAGCTGCCGGGAGCCCTGTCCCGTACGGGGAGCAGAGGGGATTCAGCGCCCCTGAAAAGCAGGCGCAGACACCTCGGTGCCTCTCATCTCCTCGCTGGAAAATGTTTATTATCATTCTTTTTTTGAGGTTAAATTAACAAATGTGCGTGTCGGACGCTAAGTTCCTTCAGTAAGAAGCAGCTATAAAACACCAGCAAACAAATATGTTTAACTTGCATCAACCGCTGTCTCCTTGAGCTCTCTGAGATGGTTAGCAATGGCCCTGTTCGAATGCCTTAGTTTTGGTAAAAGATGGCTCCACCTGCTTCACATGAGCAGGAGGATGGAAAATACTGCGATCTCTGATCACCGGATAGCCTTCATATGTTGTTTACAAAGTAACACATCTTCTCTCTGCCTGTGTTTTTCCCTGTAGGATCAATGCAGGCTTCTGCTAGCTCTGAAATATATTGGCTCCCTGATCGGCACCCTAACACGTACCTTCTATCATCTTCTCCTTAGGAATCACACTCTGGGGAAATTCAGTTTAAACCTTTCCTGATTAAAAGCCAGTGATGACCACATACGTAGTAAATGTGGGGGTTTTGTATGTGCTTGTCTCGTTTCTTCCATCACACAGTCTAAATTCAAGATTTTGCATGATGTATTCCTCAGTCCTTCCGTCCATCTGTCCGGATAGGCAGCTTGTTTGATGAGTTAACCATTCTGAACGTTTTAATATTTATGTGACTCTTGTGCAGCTCAGCAGTTGCTTTATGTGGGATTGCATATTTGATAAGATCACAGATTCACTCTGTGCCAAAGCTGAAGTCCTACCGAGGTCTGACTGTACTTCAGATGTCAAAAAAATATGAATAGGTGGTCTTAATGTTCTCCTCTGGTGTTATATCTGTCTATAGAGAATATAGCTTACAACAGATTAGAAGCAATAGAGGACTTGACATATACTGAGAGAGCAGTAAGAATGATGCTTGTTGACATTATCGGCTAAACCTGTAGGGGAATTTTCTTTTTTTCTTTCATTCTTTCTTTCACTCTTTCTTTCTTTCTGTGAAATTTGCTTATTTGTTCCCATATGCCTTGCTCTTTCTGCATCAAATTCCCATTTCTCTATCTAAAATAGTTTTGTCAATCTAGGCATTTTCCACACACTTACCTATCTATACAAGTCCTTGCTTGGTACCCACTGCTGTTCTGCAGAAATGGCTCACAGGGCTGCCTTATCTCTCTGTTGTTTAAAGAATATTTATTTGCAAACAGCCTGTGTAACTCTAATTCATGCTTATTCTGCCTAGTTAGGAATTCATTGAACTAGACTGCCTGTATTTCTGTGCACCAATACACTGCAGTCCCTCTGCACTTCCAACTTTATGTGTAAAAAGGTTTGCAGCAAATGCAATTATGTACTGAATAGATTTGTGCTTATGTCCACTTCACACCGCTTTGGGGATGCACTGGTATGTGTAAGTAGTCTGTGATCCAATGCAAATGCGTTTGGCATGAAATGATGAATTCACCTCTTAAGCAAAAGAAAAAAATCCTGATTTTCAGTTTCTTATAGTAGTGTCACAAATAAAGCAATCCTTGTGAAAGATGGATTACTGTTGAATGAGTCATGGAAATTCCTACCAAAGTTTTGTGAAATCTGAATGTGCAGTGGACTGGGGAGAAGGAGAGGATATTTCTGCTGACATGTAATGTCTTGATCCTATCTCATTCTTGTTGTTAGGAACAATTTCTGTGGTTAAATGCCCAAAACAGAGCTTGCGGACATGCGGATTTCGTAACTTCCACTGGGAAATTGCATCCTAGCATTGGGATACGGCTCTCCATTACAGACACTGACCTGGGTATTGAGAATGTCACCTGAGTCAGGCTAACACCAGCTTATAAATGTTGCTTTCAGAGCCTGGCTCCGGAGATGGTATTATAAATGTGCAGCGGATGGAATATTACTTCCTTGTCAGCTTTAGATTTAAAAAATACAGCATGAGACATACTAAAACCTGGGATGAAACCTGCCCATTGGTGCTGGTGCATTCAGTACGATTTACATCAGTAGGTGTCAACAGCCCATATTGGACTACTTCTATACTGTCCCTAATTCATGGCATGTAAAACACAAAGCAGATTCATTATTTTGGGCTCACAGGCATAGGCAAGCCCTGTGGTTTCCTCCCTATCTGTAGTATAGTCTGGTTCTTAGCTCTGCCCCTCAGGGTCCCCGTAAGAACTGACTCTAAGCTGGTTGTGAAAGAGCCTGCAGGCTACACGGCGTTGTCATTGGACTCGCACTGAACTGTACCTAGTGCTGTATGTCTTGGCTGAAGTTCAACCCCGTGTGTTGCTGGAATTCACGGGCAACATACCAAGATGATGTGAGAACCCAGAAGACAAATTTGCTAATATGCAATCGCAGGACATAGACACTGCTTTGTAGTAGTACAGTATCAATCCGTATTCTACGCCCCCCCCAACTGTGAGTATAAAAGTGAGACCAAAAGGCTGAATTTCCAGTGTGGGGGCTTTAACTAGATTTGAAAAGGAAGGACCATAATACAGGGCTACAGAGTTTCTGTTTTTCTGAACCTGATATATCGATAGGTCACCGGACAAGAAAATCTGGGACAGTTTCAAAGACGGCACTCTGAATCGGAGTATTGTGCCATCTCAGCTCATGCACAATATGGCACAGGCTGGAAAACAGGAGATGCAAATATGAGGGCATATTTGATGTGCCATCATCTCAAAGGATCGTTCCTTTATCTGAGGGGAGAACTGTAATCCTGTGGAAGCACTAAAGGAAGTCTAAATTGTGAAGAGTTATTGGCATTTTGTAAAGTAGGAGTATGCCTAACATGCCATAACAAGAAAAGGTAATGCAGAACTGTAATTAACACAATGTTATTTTTAATTCACAAAAATACTGTTTATAGAGCTGCAGTGAAAGAATCTGACTCTTAATGAAGATTGATTGCAAGTCAGACTTTGCCTTTCTTTCTGCAGATTTTTGTTCACTACAAGAAGAAAGTGAGCTGGGAGTGAGATCACTTGTTTGTAGCACAGAGTCCCCTGAGCATCCTCTCCTCTTTCATCACAGCCAGGGGGACTTCTGCTTCACCCGGCTCAGGCGCTGCAGCACAAAGGGATCATGAGGCTTTCTCCCTTTTCTCCCAGCATACGACCTGCTCCACCTCTCTCAGTAGTTTCTGCTCCATATAACAGAAGCCCTGTTACTGTAGTGCAGTAGGTAACATCATTTCCATGAGATTGCTGCCCCAAATCAGCTTTATGAGGTCTTCTGCATAGAGTAGCACAGATCAATAGGGTTAGTCTATCTGAACAGAGCACATTTTCTGGCACGGGACCTTTCCAGGGCACTACAGCCTCTAGGGACAAGTGCAGGGGCTCCCAAACTTCTGCCAGGTCACATCATCTACATCAGCCAAGTTTACACCAGGCCACAGACTTTGCAGTGCTTTGTGCGTCATGCTTTTTGCTATAGGTTACACAAAGGTATTTTGGAGAGCTGAGAGCAGAAGCGGTGTGGGAAAAGTGATCCTGGAGAGCATTTTGTAGACAGCAAATGACCAGGGCTCCTCATAGTTCCCTCTTGCCAAATGGAGCTGGGCAGGATGAGCAGCCCCATTGTGCAGCACCTGGGTAAATACAAGTCCTTGCAGCCTTCCTCCCACGGGCAGCGCCTTTGCTGACCACCATGGTGATAAGAAGCAGGCTTATGGAACCACTCCTCATCTGCTCCAGGTCCGCTTTGCTTCCCCAGACCGTTTTGACTACAAGTTAGTGAGGGAACACAGGATCAGCTCAGCAGAAGTTGTACAGGGCTGCCCTTGCAGGAGAAACTTAGGGAAGAAACTCACTGAAGCAGGAAGAAGTCCTGCTCAGCTAAGCAGTGAGAGACAAAACACATTTTACCATAAAAGGTATGCAACACAAAAGTTAAGCCACCCTTCATGTGGCAGACAAAGAAATGGAATATATTCCTGTCAATTCTTGTTTGAAGTATTTCCAACAAATTCACTAAACCCTTGTACTGCCATAAATAAATGTAGAAATACCATCCATTACATGAAGTACCATGCAAGAGTCCTTCGTAGGTTTTGCAAAGCCATGTTCTAATCACACCGCAAGAGTTTTCATTTCACTTTACTGCTAATTAAAACTGCAATATTGTGTAGCAGTAAATTTTACTGATCATCAAAACTGTTTGCATATCTTGTCACATAACCTATGCATTCCCAGGAAATGGCAGAGCTTGATTCCGCCTTCATATGAGAATAAATTTGAAGGAAACTTGAATAACAAATGACACAAGTTAAAAAATGTGAGACAAGATTCAGAAGGAAAGAGGGTTTTCAGATCAGCAGTTGAAAGTAGAGCTGGATGAAACTATTGTATCAAAGATTTCTTCAAATCTAGGCAAAGTTTTGACTGAAGCTTATCTGTACAAAAAACAAATTGGAGCAGAATTATGACTTCATGTGGAAAGTGAATCTGGGTTGAAGTGACGCTTGAGACCCAGAATCTGCTTTGCACTTCGAAACGGGACTGATGTGAGCAGTTTGTTCCCACCCTACAAAGGGCCACCTCGCAGCTCTGACCTCCTCTGAACTTTCAGGGTGTTTGAAGAGCAGGGCTCTGATCTCAGCGTTATATACGCGCTCACCTCTACTGAAAAACACGTCAAAGGAAATGCAAAAAGGGTGCAAAACCCAAGTGAATGGAAACAATCAAACAACAGAATTTTTTTTTTTTTCCCATGGAGCCCCATAAACTGAAACTGCTGAAGTCTGCATGGCAGTAATTAAAATGCTATATACCATGTGTTTCAAAGACTATCTGTATTTTCCACTCTGCTGCTAGTATCTAGTAAAATCAATCCCTACATGCTGACTGCCGTTCAATTTTGAGGCAGAGAAGCTTCAAATTCATATCCTGATTTGATTTTGGGCTTAGAAAGCTGGGCCTTTTTCTGATGTGCAGGTCTGTTGTTCCTTGTCAGGTTACCATTGCTCCCTTTACTTTCTTCAGAGTTTATCCAGTTTACACATATTTGAAAGGTGAATTCATCCCACCTTCAGCAACTCCTTCAGTTTTTATCTCCAGAAGTTGTGTGCTCTCATGCTGCATTTTTTTTCACTGTGTATATTTAAAAAAAAAACCAAAGTGCAATTTTGGCAGGGTTGTAAGCTACCCTCTTAAAAGCAAGGAAGAAATTTTGAATTAAGAGTAACTCAGTATGGTGTGACACTGTCCTCAGCTCACCCCATTATTCCTGAGTGTTGTGGCACATATGGCATTAGTACAGTGTGTGAGATTCCCTGCAAAGCTAAGGAGAGGTAGGTTGATTTAAGGACATGGTTTCCAGCCAGATTTTCAGCTTTAGCTTTAAATTTCCTTTGTGTTTGGGGAAGAGAACTTTAAAGTGGATCTTAAATGGTTTTGTTTTTTTTTTTTTTTTCTAAAAGCTTCAAGTGACACTGTCTACTGGACATTTTAGCTGCAATTATTTTAGAAAAGAGGCATATAATGTAAGTGAAAGTGTGAGATGGCGTGCCCTCTTGGAAACTGAAGATGTTTGTTTGTCTTGGTGACAGTGGCAGTCTTCTTCTCAGTGCTGTCCCTTGACATGAACAGAAGTGCCTGTGAGCAGAGCACTTTTAGCAGGACAAAATACCTGTTTCAAATCTCCTGGTAATACTCATATGTTGAACACAGTTCTGACCAAAAAGACCATCAATTATTCTGATCTTCAGGAGCTTTCGGTTGCATCGCCAGTAATGTGCTCTTATAGAATTAATATTGCAGCATTTTGTTCAAAAAAAAATTTAAATGCAGAATAAGAGGTCCTGACACTTGGAATGTGGTTTGAAAGGTTGCCCTTCTCTGAGAGCAAAAAAAAAATCCAATCATAAATATCTGCAATCGAAATATTTAAGACATGCAACAAACTGCTCAAAAGTAAACTAAAGTATCCATAGTAATCATCTGATTAATATTTTCAACAGAATATTTGTTGATAAATATGAGAATATTTAAGAAAATGAAGTATTTTATTTTCAGACAGAATAAACAAAACCATTTTCAACTAATAAATTTATTCCAAATGATCCTCCCAGCTCTAACCCAAAGGGACTGTATATTCTTGTAAGAGTCTTCCATTTCAAATCAATCTCTAAGCAGGTAAGAGTTTTATGCCATGAAATACCACCAAATGATGTGTTTAGGATACAAAAGCTCATGTAAGAGTAGCAATAGCGGCTTTAATTTGTCAACAGCTTCCCCCATGAGAGTTTCATAGGGGTTGCAAATACCCTAGTCATTTAAATGCCTTATTTACAACTGCATTAGGCACTGGTATACGCGCTCTCATAAAAATACTGCTGCCTATTTTCATTCACAATCGTTCATCGGGATTGCAATTTTTAGGAATTTTGATTCCTAGTTCTGCAGTGCTTTTGTTAATCCCTGTAATTACCTATCAGCTTTTTAGGCTTCTTAAGTACTCCTTAGTTCCTTAGTTTTCAGGGACCTTTTGGTATAGGTTTACAGTTCCATGAAAAGGAAATAGCATATTAAAAGAGATTGCATAGCTTCCTGCCTTGTTTGGCATAGAGCCAGACCCACAAAGGTCCCAGGAAGTTGTAATTTGATGCCGGAAAGATAAGAATAACAGATAGGAAAAAATGAAAGCTCCCCTGGACTCCAGACAAAGTTATGCAAAGCAATAAAAGATGCAGGTGACGGATTTTTAGGACCTGACAATAACATTGTCCATTATTGCTGAAAAGTCATGTGTAGGGTGAAAAAGGCAACTGTTCAACAGAGCAGAGCAACATTACACAAGAGTCAATGCCAAAAGGAATAAAACAGTGTGTCAAATTGAAATTTTTAGGGGAATGCAGGGAATTACCCACACGAAAATTTGGCTGCGAACTATGAGGCTAACACCTCTTCTCATATACAATATGAATTGAGCTTTTTAACAACTGCAGATGGTTAGAACCTGTATTTCACTTGTCTGAGCCTATATTTCTACTATATATTGCAATCAATCTTTTTTTTTTTTTTTTCCCTCTGTAGCTTTTTCACATAAGAGCTACCCAGAGTGCAACACGTCTGTCTGGTCACGCTTGCATGTGCATCTGTGTCCAACAGCAATGCTCATGACCCAGTGACAGCAGCATGATTCAAACAGCACACAAAGCTAAAAACCCTCCGAATTATTCGGTACCAGCAGAGGCACTGCATGCTCCTCTTTACCAGGTTGCACCGTCTGCATTGGCCCCTTCTCCACACCGGCTCCATCTTCTCCTCCAGTGGGGCAGCAGCCAGGGGCAGGGGCTGGGGCTCTCCCAAGTTCAGCTCAGCCTGTTTGCAGTGCGAGGGGATCACTGGGGTTTGAGGGTCCTGGGAAGTGAGCGGATACAAGACGAGGTACAAGATATGGGGTAGAGTTTCTTGCCACTTTGAGTTGGAGGAGGGAGGAGGACATAGCAATGGGCCAAGGACCACCCTGCTATGAGGTGGTCCCAAGCCCTCCAGCAAGAGCAGGGCCCCCGAAGAGGAGGGGACAGAGGGGACCAAGAGGGAGAAACCCTCATCCCTTCTCACAGTTCCTTGACCCAAAAGATTTCCGAGTAAGGAGTCAGCATTTGAGCAATTCCTGTTACTTTTTTGGTGTCATGGTCATGAAGGATTCGAACAGTGTTAGAAATGGTTAGGAAGAAATAGAGAGGCACAGTAAATATTATCTAGATTTTGTGGATTAAACTTTTCATTGGGTCGCATGTTGAAACATAATTTATTTGAGTGAAAAGGTTTGGTTAGAAAAATACAATTTTGAAAGTTTTAAAGAGGCATCCTGTCAAAATAGCCTGTTTTCACATTGCTTAAGAAGAAACAGCTCTTGGTTTCAAAATGCAAGCTAATTGGAAGAAAAACTCCTATAAAACAAATAATGAACATGTAAAAACGTCTGCACTGGGAGAAAGTGATTTCAAATGATCAAAACTAACCACTTCAGTTAATATGATCCTTGTTTTAATTAGCTGATGACATAAACTTTTCTTCATGACTTGGGAGAAGGAAAATTTTAAAATCTTGAAAGTTCTCACAGGATGGAAATTCATTTCATCCTGTGCTACGACATAGCTATACAGCACTTTCTTATATTTATCTTCCTATCATTCTATGCAGGATAAGCAAGAATATAAATCTATAAGTGAAGAGACAGGTTAATATAAATGGTTTGAGTGAATCTCTTCTCTGATCATTTTTTCCTTCCCTTGCTTGATGTCACTGTATGAAAAATCTCACAGCAACAACAAAATGTATGGTAATAGTTCAAAACAAAATTGAAAAATTTCTAAAAGTTGAACTGGAAGCATTTTCATCAGAGTTTATTGGGAGTATTTTGTATTTTTAAAAGTTTAGAAAACTTTTATGACAAGTAGATAAATTATGAAACTCTGTGAACATGGAATTAAATGGAATCTGAAAAGTGACAAACAGGGAAAAGAGAGAGCATATAATTTTAGAACACAAAAAGGTAACTAAATTTGAAAAATTGCATTAGTATATCATTTTCAGTATGTAAGCCATTAGAGAAAAAGTGTAAATTACACCCTGTAACAAAGTAAAAATGTTTTCAATGTTTAAAGGTAATTTTGTATTACTGCTACTATTACTTAAACTCTTAGCTCTTATAAATATCTAAAGACAGGACCCCTGGTGATATTACCTGTGTCTTAGGCAAAGAGCAACAATTTCAATTCCATTCAACTACATTTGTATTTTGCCAAGTGCTATCAAGCACTGAGTTGCATAATTTGCTATCTAAGTGAAATAGATATTTTTCGTGCTGCACATTTATCACTCTCCTGTGGGCCTCGTTACTGACAATCAAATCATAAAAGATGTTCAAAATTGTCATGATGCACTTATTTTCTCATGATATTTGATACAAATAGTTTCTTCTACAAAAATGGCCCTTTTTTACCATAGCATTTTAGAGTAGTTCTTAAAGAAACAGGATGCAGTTGGTTTTTAGCAGTTTCTACACAGGCATTTGAAAAAAAAAATAGCTTTTGATATCTGATCCTATTTCTAAATATATCACTTGAGTCTCATTTCTAGGAAAGGAGGAATTTATACTAAGTGTAAGCTGATAACATGGCAAAACAAAAATATAGAAGAAATTCTATTTGTACCTGTAAGACTTGCATTTTTTTTTCTTTCTTTTCTGTCTTTTAACATGAACTCAGACATTATGAAAGGTAATTTTTAATTTATAGAGCAGTAGCAGTCCAGGAAGCTATAATACCCATATCATCTGCACTACCCCCATAAATGATAAGAGTTAGGGGAGAATCATCACAAGATCATTAATTCCCTGGGCCCATTGAATCCTCGCTCCTGTGACTGACAAGCCAGCACCAAGAATTTCTCCTGACCTGGAGTAGGAAGTAGGTGGAGAACATGAAACTCATTTCGTATGAAGCCACTGAGCTGCCAAGAACAACAAAACCTTTAGGTGACTGCTGTTCTGAGGTGGGTTTCGGTAGCTGCGGAGCGGGTATCCGGGTGTGCCTCCATCTCCCCGGTACCTAAAGCTGACCCCTCCGCCTTTCAGAGCCAGCGGTGGTTTGACAGAGCAGGTACAGCTCCATCCCCAAACCAAGGTCACCAGTCACCACAAATCACTTCTGAAGCAGCCTTTAAGTATTTTATCATACTGCGCAGTAGACCCAACAGATCTCTCCTTGAGCAGGCAGCCTCCTTAAAAAAGAAACGACGGAAGCAGGATGGCAGGAGGATGCCTGCCTGCTCTCTGAGTTTTCACTGCATTTTAAGCAAGAGACATCTTGAGGTTTGTGCTTACCCAAATACTTATGCTTGCAAAAGCAAAGCCCATAAACATTTGTTTAAGGCTGCCCTGACATACAGAGTATTTAAACTTTTCACTGCTGCTGCTTGTGAGACATATCAAAATGTACATATTTTTTCCAAGATTTTATTCCCTGCACCCTTCTCTATGATTTGATGTGCCAGTTAAAAACTGATAGTCTCTAAGGCTATGATGGAGATAGGTGATTCGTGGTAGAAATATGGCACTGCTGACCTCATGCAAAGGAACAGCTGATGTTACAGTAAGAAGATGCTGGATATTTATTTGTAGGGATGGGGAGAAATATATTTGTTAGTGAAATGGAGCTTGCTGCAGAGTGCATAAAGGTGAATTATTTGTCAGAAGACTGAAGGAGGTTTATGCAATATAGTATTATTGAGCTGGGCTATTAGCAGAGTGAATTGCTATTGTGACATGCCATTAAATTGTTTTTAGTGTCCACAAAGGTATCATTCTGGAGCAGGCTTGGTTAGTAACAAAGTTATATATTTACTGGACAGCAGCAGATCTCAGAATAAAAATAGTCTATCTGACCATAAAGTAAAATCAGAGAGAGGAGGGTCCTGTGCTGGAAAATCTGACCCTTCGCACCGCTCCCAAGCACTGCTGAAGTAACCACGAGCAATTTTTTCCAACGTGCGCAACCCCGCAAAGCCAGGACTTTGGTCCTACTGCCTTCTGTGCAGAAAGGAGTCCCAGAGAAATAGCCGGGGAGCAGAGAAGGAGTCAGAGCAAGGCGGAGGATTGGCTTTGCCTTCCTGCCGGCTGCCGCTTGGTTTATATGCATGATGCCTTCCAGCATTTACATATGGCACATAAGCTTCACCACCCTTGTCAGACCACCTCATGACGATGACTCCAGTCCCATCTAGTCTGCGCTCTGTTGTAGGCAGGAGGCTCGTGAGTGTCTGTGGATTTCTCCAAATCTAAGCCAAGGCTTCGTTCGAGCCCAGGAGGGCTGCAGGGGCTCCGCTTACTGACAGTCGGCGTCGCAGTCTGACTCAGCTTGGAGTCATGGCGCCTGGCTCTTCCCCGGTCACTGGGGGACCAGAGTTCACATACTACATCTTTTGTGTGCTGCAAAATATGTTAATAATCTTCCCCATGTCCTCACACAAAACTGGGTCACAAGCAGATGAAGCTGCTAGTAGAGAATAAGGTTAGAGAAACCATAGGCACAGATAGGAACATTAGGACTGATTACAGTGTTCCATCTTTAACTTTGGAAAACATATAACATTACAGCATTCAATCAAATTTAATCATATTTATATTCTGATTGGAATTAGAAGAAAAATTCACCAAGATTAACATGTTCATTTAACAATGCAAAAACAAAGAAGGAACTCTTAACTTGAGATTTCTTTAGAAAAAAAAAAAAGATAATTAAATATATGTATATATGTATATATGGTTATACATATTAGATTAAATGTTTTAGAACATAAATCAGTGAAAGAAAAGTAATAAATAATGCATGGTGAAAATGTGATAATGTTTATTAAGAAGCAACAGCCTTGTCATCTTCATTTTCTTCTTCAGTGATTCTCGCCTCAAAGGGTTCACTCATTTGGGACTCCCTGCAATTTAGCCTGAGGCCACTCTCTCTAATTCTTGGGTGGAAATATACCTGCTTTGCAAAAATAAGTTAAAAGCAGAACAACTGTGCACACTGAGGGTCTCCCCGTTAAGCTCCTTAAAGGCCAGAGAGTGAATTTTATGCCCTTGTTGCTGTGGAAATCTGGAGACAGACAATAGAATCCAGAGAGAGGGAAGGAGAAGGGGAAGAAGATGCGTGAGAGAGGAGACCTGAGCCAAGGCTGCTGGGCTCGAAAGCTCTTCCTTCCACGTACTGCTCTCCTGAGCCGAGACGTGACTTACTCCTCACTACACCTTTCTTTCCTGACCTGTAGGAAAAGCATTCTGAACTTACAGCAATGGGCACAGCCCATGCATCTGTACTCACAGATCAGAAGGGCCAAGCAGCTCTTTCTGCCCTGTAGAGCTCAATTTATCACCCTGGTAAAGCCCAGCTCCTCCACAGGTGGGACCTGGCTCTGCTGGGCTACCTGAAGCCTGAGGATTTCCATTACCTGGGAAGTGAAGGTCCAGGAAACAGCACAGACATGCAGAATATTATTATTCATTAAAGCATTGTTTGTACTCGGGCACCTTTGCCCTTCTTCTTTCTTTGTCTAATCTTCTGTCCCTAGCCAGAATAATGAGGAAATTTAGACTACCAGCTAAAGAACTTTAGTACCGATAATTTGCAGTAGCTAAAACAATACGTTGACGTTAGTATGCTGTGACATATAAGCTGCTTAATTAGAGTTGCCATTTAATCTGTTTCTGTTCATTCATCTGCACTTGACTAATATAGGAAAGAAAGTATACCCACCTAGGTTTAACAAACACAAGTAAATCTTCGTAGTGTGGAAACCAGAGCGTAATGATGATGTGTGCATAGAGGAGGCTCTAAATTTGTACCTTCAATCACATATGTGAATGCAAAGAGAGATCCACAACTGAACATGTGTTATT
The DNA here is from genome assembly GCF_011004875.1 of Balearica regulorum gibbericeps. NCBI lineage: Eukaryota > Metazoa > Chordata > Aves > Gruiformes > Gruidae > Balearica > Balearica regulorum. The sequence continues at coordinate 15,674,609 of NC_046199.1, read as the reverse complement.
GCGCGCAGATGTAGGTTCTCATTTCTAAATGTCTCCCGCAGTGGATAACATTAGCTTGCCAGTATATTTATGCTTTTATTATTTACTGAGGCTTTCCATGGGACATAATTCTAAATTATCCTTCTGTGGTTTATTAAAGTCTATAGGATTTTATTCATCAGCCCAGCAAGTCATTAGCAAAAATAAAAAATATTCATGGTGTTCGTTGTGGCACAAATAGATCAAGGAGACACACTTGGACTTTAGATAGAGGGTAGCTCTGCGTTACGGAGGTAAAACACAGCCACTAAGAGCTCTCTATGCTATGGAGCAACGTAAAGAGGCCCTGAAAGGGTGAAATGACATTTACACTCCCTCTAAGGCCTTTTTATTGCCCATGCAGAATTCGCATATCTTTTTCTCAATAAGTGAGATAACATTCATAGTAAAACTTACTTTACTTCCTACTTGATCTATATGATAAGGGAAATGTTCAAAGCCTAGATTAATGGAAGTGTTGAGTAAAACGCGTGTATGTACAGACACCTGTGCACCTGCTCCACTCCCCAAGTCATTCATGGAACCGCTTCCCTGCAAAACAGCAGTCCTAGCTGTTGGTAATAACGTGAAAGCCAAAAGTAAGCAAGTTTTTTCTTGAGAATACATGTGAAAGCTAGAGAACAGATTAAGGAGCTACAGAAGAAGGAGCTAGAAGTACACCAGAAAGGGGAAAGTCAGCACAGAAGCAGTTCTCAAGATGAAATTCTGACTGCAGCCTTGGGGCCTGGGGTGGGGAGAACATCCATGGATCTGCCTTGGACACAGACTGTGTCCCCGCTCAGAGAAATGACCCAGTGAACAGCCCTGCTTCTGACATTTTCACTCAGGAAAGAATATGGATTTTTTTTTTTTTTACTTCTGGTTTTCAGTTAATAACAGAAGCAGAAGTACCTGAAGTGCTACAGGAGATCATGTTCTCTGCCTAATCAGAAGTGCTTGAAATCTCCAACTACTAATTTTAGCCCAACTTGCAAAATCAGGGAGATAGATAGATAGTTTAGATGAGTACATGTGAACTCCAGCCCTAGAAGGCTTGAAGTTTCACCTAACACAAACAAAAGGCATCTCAGAAACTCAGGGGAAGCAAAAGTGGATGGTCTGATATTCATCACCCCACCACTGAAACCTTCCAAGGCCAAAAAATGGGGATAGCATAAGAGGAGGACTCAGAGTGAGAAATACAAGATAAAGTATAGTGCAGAGTTCTTCAAATGATAGATTAATTTTTCAGCATAGATAAAATTGCTATAACCTCAGTTTCATGAGTCAGCAAGTCTGATAATATTAATATATAGTAAAGAAAAAAAAGTAAGGTAACACCTGTTTTTTTATTCAACTAAGTAAAATTTGGATATAACACCAGACCTGCTTTTCATAATTACAAATTTGGGTCAGCTACCAGGAACCAGGTGTATATTTAAATGAAAAGATTTGATCCTCATAGGGATTAAGGGCACCTTTACACCACTGTAATAGTTAAAGAGGGTTCAAAATGGTAAAACCTGTATTTACTCATTTTAAACCCCCTTAATATTAACAATACAGTACAAAGTATAAAGGCAAATCAATTACAAATATTTTTCCTTTCTATTATTGAGATAATTGAGTTAATATGGAAGCTTGCTTTCCTTCCATGCTTATGCAAATATCCTTACCTAAAATCAGGGTCAATTTTAGTCCATTAAAAAGGTCAAGAAAAAAGAAGAAAACTTCTTTTGATTTTCCATTCAGAACTCATTGCCTGAGATCTTGGTGAAATAAATGAATTTGTTTTGTTTAATTATTGATATTAAAAATGTTGAAACAGTATCTAAAACAAAGGATTAAGATCTGCAGTTTACAGAAGAATCTGTAACAGGAAATTTCTCTGCCATTATGTATATTAGCATCCACAGCTGGGTCAGCAGATGGATGTGTGCTTAGAAGCTTGTAGGCGTTTTTCCCCATAAAACATTTGTTGAACAAAAAAATATTTAAAGCAGAGTGGGCCTTACTGGAACAGATCAAAATAGACACTCTTCCTTATTGCTTTTTAAAATACAGCTTTACCTACACGTCCTGCATTCAGCCAACAGCTACCACATGCAAATACAGCTCCACTACATCTTGCCAGTCCTAAGCCTAGGAGCTTTTAAAGGTGTTCTTGAAATCCTTTGGCTTGCATCACCGGTACGCATGGACCTCTCCCTGCTGTAGGGATTTTCCTTGCATCAGGATTTAGGGCTGCTACTTAAACCGCAAACTTTTCCCACTGCAAAAGGATAGTTATTGGTTTCTGATCTCATGGATGTAAATCAGCCAATAGGTTCAAACCCCTGTACCTGGGGCAAACCAGGGTGGTCAGACCTTACGTGGCCCTTGGCCACAAGCATGCCAGAAAGTGTCTCTGCACACAGTCCCACCGAGTGTGGCACGTGGAATTACATACGGATGCAAGGCTTCTCTGTTCTGTCAAAATGCAGCATCCCCGGACTGATAGAGAAAATTCCGTGCCACTGCTACAGTCTCACTGGTGCTCTCTAATAGTCTTGTACATGCTGTAAGACCAAAATGATTGTTTTCAGAAGAAACCATCAGTCCGTAATTGGGGAGTTCGCTTTCATCCTCACGTAGGTCAGACATCTGGTCCGATTCAACAGCTGGATGCTCCTCAGAGGTGCCTGGCTTTGGAGAAGTTGACAACATAATTATCAGGGATGAGCAAACAAGTTTTTGCCTAATTTTGAACCCACTCAAATGACCTAATTTTGAAATTTAGCCTTGAATTTACAACTTGTGAATTTACAGTGCCTGTGTAATTACACTGTAATTATACATTTCCATACTTGCCATAACATCACAAGGACTAATTAGACTGGGTGAAATTTCTATCCTGACTTGCACTGACTAGTAGTTAAATACATTGATCCTATTGGTTGATTCAGTGTTAATGAAAGTATTGGAAATCAGCCCATCTGACTATAGCCTGCCTTACAGAGAACAATATAGATGAAAAAATGACTCACTGGATATAGCGTATAACATTTGTCCATTATTTATTTCAGGGTTTTGTAGCTGCTGTTGGTTTAATGAAAGGCTCAGTTCTGAACCCTTTGTACACAGATTATTTACTTCCCTGAATTGCATTAAATTGCCAGTATTGGGAAGAAATTGGCCTAGAGTGTGAATGTTCATGTAATTGCTGAATGCACTGAAATGTATTTGTCTTTACTATCTTTTACTGGAAAAGTTAAAGTTTGTCTTTTTATGAGTTAATTTTGTTGTAGAACTGTCTATTAAATACAAGTTATTAACAATTACTGTTTATGGACAAACTCATTTGAAAAGTTGCATGTTTAAAGGTTTTAACTACAATATTCCTTTCGAATGAGTTTTTTAACTGGCTAGTAACTTGTTGATATGTGCTACTACTCATCAATATAATGTCTTTCTCCTAATGTGCGCTTTGGTTATGTTCATTTGATTTCTTCTGCAGACAAAAGTCTCAGAAAGAAACATATATCCACAGCACCAATAGCGTGTAAAAACATCTATTATAGAAAAAAATGTAACTGCATTATAGTTTAAGTGCCAATGTGGTGTAGACCCAAAGAAATAATTCTTATTGGTAGAAATAGGATTTTTATGTCCCAGTAATCATTTTGGTCCTTGTGCTACAGAGGGTCACAGCAAGGGGAAGATTCCCATCTTGGTAGAAAACAGAGCAATCTAAAAGACTTTTTTTCTTTTCCATCAGCAAACAGATTTGTTGACAGTAAGGCTCAAAAATGTGTCATTTCGGACCAAGATGTCATCAGGAAAATTGTGTCAGCTTCTGGTCACAAGCACACAGAAAGGGTGGAGGGGTATAGAAGAGCCAGAAATGCGATGGAGGTGCAGTCACCAGGAATGAGATAGGATCGACAGCAAGTCCACGTTCTGAATTCAGAACAGGAACTCGCATTCCGGTCTCCCACATCCCTAATGCGTTCCCTAACTGTTGGGTACTGAGCCACCCATGGTCTCAAATCGTGGAATTTCTGCATGTCATATGCACGATCAGACATTTATCAGCTGAGGGAACGTGACAGTAAGACCTTGGATTAATGTCTGCGTACGTCGTAGGTTGGCCCTATGAGAGGCACAGCTTTGCACACACATGTTTCTGTGTGTAAATAGATAAACACAGCTCACGCCGAAGGTCACAGACACAGCCCGACTCTCAGCAGCACAAATCCTCTGAAGGAGGGGTTCCCAAGTACAATTAGGCAAGTGTAAACTCCATCAAACCTACATGGGAGACTAAAAGAAAAGCTCCACCTTTTCCCCCAGAGAGAAGGGGACCATCTGAACGCCCTATTCCTTAAAATGGGCTGAGTTGAGAAGAGCCACTGCCTCCACTTTTGAAGGAGGAGTTGTGGTGGTAAGTGGGCCACCTCCTTCGCAATGCGTGGCCCTCTGTGCAGCTTGCCACCGAGGTTGCGAGGGATCTATTTGCTGATGATGTTAATAGTAGCTCTGGGGAAGCAGAGCAGCCTGTGATCCTCCAGTGGCTGTCACAGACTTTTGCTCCATCCTTGGAGAGGCTGAGTGCTGAGGTCCTGCCCCAGACTCCATGTCATTGCTCAGATAGGGGCAGTAAGAGAAATCTAGTCCTTCAACCACATTTTTCATTATGGAAGCTCATCATCACTTGCAAGTTATTTTCCATATGAAAATTACTATTTCACCCGCAGGGCACTGCAAATCCAGCTGGTATAACCCACACAGCTTCCACTGGCCCACAGCAGTGTCTGGGACTTGTGTGGGACTTGTCCTCTCTAGTTGTTACCCCGAGCTTCATGGGATTTGGAGGCCAGAGCTCACGATGGTCTTTGCTGGTCCACCAGTGAGCACCCAGGGTCTGCGTGCAGCTGGTGGCTTTACAGCAATGGAGAAACCCTCTCTCCTGTACGGTGGACCTTCAGTCATGGCAAACCAAAACTCTGTATCGCGCGCTCCTCTTTCACCACTGAATGAAAGGAGCCTGAGGGATCATTAGTATCCTTCCATCACTTCCTCATTAGTTCTTAGATAGTGTTTTAATGACAGCTTGAGAGGCTCAGCATCCTGCCCTCTTACTATTTATGATCCCCACAGTGCTAATGTGCACTTAATGAGAAATTCTTGTCTTGCTTGTAAATCCTGTAGCCGGCATTCAATTTATTGACAGATGTTTGCTTGGGCCTCTTTAAAATTACTTCATAAATCTTCCAGGATAAAAGGCCTCAAGTTTGGTTATTAAGACAGGCCCTTGTTGACAGTTTCATATTTAACTGTTTGGAACTGGACTGTCAGGGCTGTAATGGAGTGCACGGCGGAAGGTTTGCATTCTTCGGGCTCATTTACCATGTTTTCTGCACCTATCAGGTTTTTTCTTTTTGAAGTGTGTTGACTGTCCCTTATAATCCCTTTAGTTAACTTCTCTCTGACCTCTTTGTGCACCGCACTTACTCATTTAGCATATCAGCGTGTCAGCTGTGATGAAGTGTTTATGCTGATATGAGCTGAGGGCTGAGCAAGCGCTACATGCCAGAACCCACTGGATGTAACGCTGATATGAACTGAGGGCTGAGCTAGCACTTCATGCCGGAGTCTACTGGACATTTCACAGAAAGCCAGAAGTTTGCCGCCTCCTTCTTCCACCCTCACATTTTATCGTTTTCCCCTGCTAGGTCTGGGGCCATGTCATGTAAAACCCGGCGGACGGCTGTTCCCAGCAAGTCGGGGCAACTGGGATTTGGAGAGAAATCCCCGTGGCCCTTGAAACGAGTCCCGAAATGCTTTCTTTCGCCACGTAATCTCATGCTCCGAATGCTGTAATTGCATCTGTAGGTATCAGTGCATTGCGTCTTTAATCCCTCTAACCTGCTTTTAGCTAAGGAGCGGGTGTTGCATCTGTGTAGCTGTTTGCCACAGGTTACTCTGAGGAATAGTTTTCCACTTCTCTCGTGGCTGTTCGAAATCTCACAAAGCTTTTAAAAATGTACCATTGAGTGGCATATATTAGAGAGGTCTGGTCCAAAGGCTGTAGCATGGAGAGTGTGCAATGACAGCATTTTAGGCCATTATTTTAGAAGAGAGACTTTTTTTGTGCTCATAGTGAACAGAATAAATTAAAAATTTAGTGAGCTGCTAGAAGACTGGGATAATTCAAATAGCTATTAAACCCATGACATCAGCCAAATTCACTCCACTTAAGTCCGTCAAAAAACATTCAGATCAGACATTGGATGGTAATGAGCATCTCAGCTAAAAATAAAATGTTTGGGCTTTTTTTTGCTTACTTGGTGGTGCCATGTTATATTACATTGCTTGAGTAGTGTCACATCACATCGCGTTACTTCTGTGGGATCCTCTGCTGACATGACATAATGCTTTTTATACTTACAAAATATTCTTGATTGGATACTTGCCATCCAATTGCTTTTGTTAGGCCATTAGGTTTAGTAAAAATTCATACATATATGTATTAATTCAACTGAACAAGGAGGTGCGGTGGTTAGCTATCTACACTTGGAGCTAGCTAACTCCCTGTATTTTTGTGAAGGTGAGGAGACTGGACTTTCCCAAGCTTAAAGGTCTGCTAAGGGCCAGCTAGCGTTCACCTGAGGGACTCACTGAGGTGTGAGCCATCCCAGTAGGATCCTTGCTTAGACAAACAGAACACGTCTGTGTGCTTTTTTCTGAGCAGGAGACAGAAAAGCCTCTTCAGTAGAAGTTAGACCCCACAGTATGTTTCTGTATTCTCATCTTGCAATTAAGATGAATTTAAAATCATATTAAGCAGGAAGGCCTCAAGGAAAGGATACCAAAGGCAGGAGGCCCTGAGATAAGGCATTAAAGAGAAAGGGGTGAAAAAGCAGTTGAAGTGATTTTTTTAGCAATTTTGCTAGTACATCTAACATCAGTGAATGCTAAAAGGCCCGGCAGGCACTGACTAGATAGTGAATACAGCCAACATAAGATGTTAGATGGTGCTTCAAATTTAAAACAGCACTGCTTGTGTGAGTTGCTCTGTCCTCCTGTAATTTCTAGGAGAAACAGAATTGCAAGTCCCTAATGCCAGCAGTTATGTATGGGCATTTATGGATTCCGTAAGTGAATAAAATCAGGATGACACTGACTGGGATGAGGAGGAGCCTGAAAGCCCAGGCAGCTGCCACCATCATCTTCAGTCTGATGAAACTTGGAGTTATCACCATCGTACCCCACAGCAGCCAAAAGTACTGAGACTGAAGGGGAAGAGGAGAGAAGCACAATTAGTTGGGATAAAGAGGTCTGGGAACAACAGAAGGAGCAACCAGGCACCCCACGTTCATGCCGTTTGTCATCTATTTTGATAGCTAATGTCACGTACTGGCAGGTGTAATGGATGACAGCAAACACATTTCACTAAATGTCTTTGTCCCAACATGCTGCAAGGGACATGTGAAGAAATGTCTATTTTGCAAAATTTTGATATATGTGAAGTCTCCTTATTAATAGCTTGCTACTGCTCCCAGCTGGATTCAGTGGTATGATCCCTGTTGGGTTGGAGAGGAACAGGATTGCACCCTGAAGGATTTGTGCTTAGCTGTTACTTCAAGAACAGATTTGCCAAAGAAATGCTCAGAGGAGAGAACAGAGTGTTCCAGCACACACAGGTAGAAGCTGGTATTTCAAACTGAGCACACTGGGCAATCTTTGCTCATGATTCATCAGTCAAAACACGTCAATTTTATCCCAGAACAGCTAAAAAAAAAATCTGCAACTACTTGACAAGTACATTTTTGGTGCAGGTCCCAGTTCTTTCCCAGTTGGCCCATTGGCTTGTCTGTCAGCATCTCTAGCACATTGCGGAAAATTAACCCTGCAGCGTGTTCAGTTTGCTGTTGTCCTGTTTATCTTGAGTGACTCCATTACTTGAGATTCTCAAAGGTTAAAAGAGCTATCTGGGACCAAATTCGCAGTAAAAGTCAGTGGCAAGTGGGCATCTAAATTCCCTAAGTGCTTTCAAAAATCTCTTCACAAGCAGCATTGCCTTTTGGTTTTGTTTCATATTCTGTTTTAAGGCTCCACCTGATCATCTCTCACTTGCACAGCTTTGGTTTGGTGAATTTTATCTGCTGGCTCAGGATCTCCATTTGGTTTTTGGTCTCTCCGGAACAAAATATTTTTTAATTGTCATTACAAATTTCAGACTTTTGCTACATGGGGTTATAATTCTGCCTCAACAGATTCACAGTTTTGATCAAAGCTTAAAATATACTTGGCTAGATCTATCCCGATGCAACAATATTGACATTACAGAATGTTTTTTTCTTGGCATTATCCTAGTTATTCTTTTTTCCTAATGTACAGTGTTGTGTAGTATGTTTTCAGGATATTCTTCAGCGCTTGCAGAAACCCCTTGTTAAATTTACAGAACTGTTATGTATTCCCTCCTGAAGGATATTTTAATTTTCTCTCCTAATGGAGAAGGATAGCACCGGAAATTCTACTTGCGAGTTATCTTTCTTAGTGAAAAACTGCATCTGTTTCAAACTGAGAAGTGACTGTGGAAGCCAGAGAGTCGCACTCAGCTGTATCCTCAGGAAATAGAATCAGAAAAGAAACTTTGCCCCAGGTGCTCCAGTTCAGCCTACGTCCAAGTTTCGCTGTGAAGTCATGTTTCTTCTTCTGAACCGGAACGAGCAGACTCCAGCCACAGCGTGGCCGGACTGAAGTAGAACAGCAGATGGACCTGCACAGAGTGTCGGTTTGGACACTGTAAATTTCTTGCAGTTTACTGTTGTTCAGATCTGTGGTTCCAGTTCGTTTGTCGTTACGGTATAAAGTGGATTAGCATTTAACTGGTTGCAGGTTAAGATCGAAGGACAGAGCGCCGGCACTAGCCTCTGTCCCTGTCGGTCTGCTGAGAGGTTGCATCATTACCGCTAAAAGTGTTTGAATCTGCACTCTACAGGCACAATCACGTTGTTCTTTCCTCCATCTCACCTTTTATACTGGGGCTTGTGTTGCTACTCCATTTGTCATGGCAGAGAGAGATAAAAACATGCTTTCACACTAAGATAGAGCTTGATCTTTATCTAAACTTGACAGTGGCCTATTGGACCCCCACCATACTCTTCATTTCCTCCAGTTGGAATAGCACAAACCTGTTGGCCAAGTAATTTCGCTACATCCCATCAATCGCTACTCTTTAGTGTGATCTTTTCTTCTCCTATATCCTTAGAAGAGTTGATTTTTGCATCTCAAACCCACTGACATCATAGGTGACTTGATAGGTTGAGCTGCCTGATGATTACTACCTTTCTGCTTTCCATAAGAAGAATCCTATTTTTAATTTATAGAAAGACAAAAATCTGTCCATGCAATGAAAATTTTCTGTGATCTATGTGGGCTACCATTGATGGATGATGAAAGACTTGATATTAATGCCTTGAATATGTATAATCCTGAGCCATCCATGTTCTAGGGTTAGCAATCATTCAGTTCATTTTATACGTTTCATCACATTGACTTAATATAGAGCATGAAACCATACCGGAGCACTTATAGTAGCCTAGATAGTGTTGGGAAATCTGAGGAATTTGCTCCAAAGATCCCCCTAGGCTATTGCTGCCAATAATCAGCATCTAAATTGTGATGAAATTTCTTTTGTTAACTTTGCCTGCATACTTAGTTGTATTTCACGTCACTTTGGACTCCTGATTAGTTTTTTGTACACACAACTGTATGCATCAAATTCAATAAATGTGCAGGAAAGGCAGCATTATCACCCAGCTCCTTTTCAAAATGCAGCCTCAAGGGATATATTTTCATTGCAGCATGTGGAGATTTTGTCACATGACATTCGTTAATCTTTTCAGAAACCCTACAGCTGAATCACGGGGAACGCTCTATAAATGTATCCCTGCATTTCCAGCATGGGCAGAAAGACAAGCCAAAATTTTTCTTTGGGTCTAATTTTGCTACCTTTATTCCATGGAGCTGCGTTTACCCGTGAGAGATGATTTTGTAAATAAGGACAAGTTCTGTGACTAAGGGCGGAAGAATGGTTCGTTTGCTTTATCTTTGTCTCTGGAGACGATGGCATTGTGTTTGCTCTGTAACAAAATCCGGAAAAGGCTTTGTAATATAGTCACACAGAAGGGGAGCCTCCAAGAGTTGGCTGCGGAGAGCAAGAATGGATTTTACACTCCCAGTAGTGGTAGTAAGTTATTTGTAAAAAAGTCCCCACTTAGGGATTAGAACAGACTGTCATTCTGTCTGCGTGCAAAGTCCTGCTTTCTTTACTCTGTGTGCAGTCCCGGGGAGATTTGTCTTTCTCATGACTGCTAAATATTCTTTAATTACCTAATGACCAGTTGGGCTCCCTTTTCCTCTCCAGCTGCTCTGTAAGAGGAGAGTGGCAGGACCTAATTCTCTTATCAAGAAGGGCATCACAGGGTAAAAAGTTCTGCACAGTTTTTGTGGGAGCTCTGAGCTTATTGTCTGCCTGCTGGCAGTAAAAAGGGGCTGCATGTCTCAGGCAGCCTAAGTGATTTGCCTGCAAACAAAATTCCTCGTGAAAACATGAGTGATTTTCAAAGAAGCTTAAGAAAGACCTGTCTGACGGAAAATGGGTTCAGAATTAAATTTCCCCATTTCTCAAGCATTCTTAAAGCCAGAATTTTTGGTTCAGTTCCCTCACTGAGAGAAATTAAATCAAACGTAATTGTGGATATGTTTAATCCAAACTCCGACCGCAGCTCCTGCAAAGCCGCCCAGGCTGATTCCCAGGCCCGGCGCGTGCCGGGCAGTGCCGACGCGGCTCTGGAGCCCGGGCGCCCGTCTGCAGCCGGCGCTGCGGGACGTGGGTCGCTAGTGTGACGGTGGTGCAGGTATGGCTGGGGGAGATGCAGTTGCACCTTCACCGTACTTTGAGTCTTAAATTGCAAAGCGCTTCAGACAGCCGCAGTCCTTGGTCTTTAAACCGCAGCTTGCTACTTAAAAACTACTAGTTCCTCTGCGCCTGCCTCCCTCCCTCCTCCAGGCAAGGCCCCCTGGAACAGCCTCATGACAATGTCCTGGTCAGCTCTTTTCTGTTTAAAAAAAAAACCCAACCCAAAAACCAACAAACTTGATTTCCTGTTCTGGTGAGCCATATATCACTGACGCTCCCATCTGTGCCGTTTGACTGTGACAGAATGACAGGTGTCATTTATCATTGGAGCTTGCGGAAGCTGTGGGAAGAGGGATTGAAATTTTTTCTGGAAGCAGTCAGTGTCTACAGACTGCCAGATCATTAAAAAGGGGGCTTTCCAAAGAAAGCTGTGTGTAATGTGATTGCACTTACTGTCAATGACAGGCTGAGAGAAAGAAGAAACATCAAAAAAAGAGAGAGAGAGGGGGAAGGATCGAAAGGGAGAAAGGGAGAGAAATGAAGTTTCTGCCAGGGGCATTTAAAGCTGCAGCACAACAAATGCAGGAATCTTTTTTTGGTTTGGTTTCAATATCTGCATACTGAGTAAGGCCTTTGGAGATTTTAGCTCAGCTTGGAGTGCCAATAAGGAAACCAAAACAGGAAACTCCTTTAACAGCACTTATTTGCATCACATATTATTTAGGGCACTGTAACAGAGTTTGTACTTTAAGGAGCGTGTCTTAACGCACAATGACTTAAGACTGGAATAGGAGCTAGCAGAGACAGGAAAACCTATTTGGTCTGCAGCTGAAGCTCCTAATAAATCAAAGGGCAGAACTAAGACCAGATACAAGGCTCTTTTTCAAAAAAGAGACATTTACAACGTCCTGTTTGCATAAGGACATTCAGGAAAAGCAGCATAATATCTTTATTTCAGCACCACCTAGGCAGGCTTTGTTTGGGGATTTGAGCTGAATCTTTTTTTCTTCTTATGGTAAAGAATGCTTCTCACGCTGCCTATTACAGAAAATTGTCCTCCTACTTGAGGTACACGAAACCAAAACTAAGACTGTGTGTTTATTGGGGGGAAAAAATTGCATGAGATAGAAAACAAATGTTTTAACAACAAAAAGAAACCGAGAGAGAGAAAATAGTGTTTCTTTTTCTCTGCTGTTTTTTGTGGTCTCCTTAGGTTAGCTCTGTGTGCTCGTACCGCACACTACTTAGCACGCTGCTTTGTGCAGGAGCTGCATCGTACAGCCAAATTACAACTTGTGTAACGCAGGGGCTGGGGATTGCAAGGGGATTGCACAGAGCTTGGTCACACGAGTTAAAGGGTAGTGCTGGTTAGCCTGGGATAAGTCATCTCAGTCCTTACTTCTGTGAGAATCTGTGGCCATATGAAATCCCAGCGTGAGGCTCAGTGAGTTACAAAACTGAGGGCCAACTAAGTAGACAAATCTGGCTGTATTAATAATCGAGGGATTCAACGTCAAATGCGTGAGGGTGGTGTGAATCTGGTTCAGAGAGATGACCCAGGGCATGAACTGTCTCCTCTGGGCTCTCTTTAGAGTGATGGGTTTTCCTGCAGGCCTTTGGGAGAGAAAATACAGGAAAAAGACAGACAGAGGAATTTTCACTGCCCCTTTCACAGGGTATGTAAGGAAAGGGGGAAATCATCTCCCACTCTTCTGCCACCAAACATGTCCATGCAAAGACAAGGAGAATCCAGCTGTGCTGAATAAAAGCAGGATCCATCTTACCGTTGAGGTCCTCCTAGGGAAGTCTGTTCCGTTCCCAGCTGTGCCATAGGATCCGTGAGTGACCTTCGGAAAGTCCTCTGATTTCTCCGTGTTTCAGTTTCTACTGGTTAATATCTCCTGTTCAGATTTTGAGCTCTTTAAGATAGGTAACACCCTGAATGCATCCTGTCTTGCATAGGATGTCCTGCTCTTAGCTTATGTTTCTTCCTGCAGCTGCGATATAAACTGTCATTGCTATGGTTATGAAAAATGGCCATTCTGCTTTATGCTTAACAGTTTAATTAATTTATAGCAGTTGCGTGTATTTACATAAGTGTGTACTGATTTACACCAACGTTTGTCTCTATGGAGAGCTTCCCCTGAAATCACTGAGATCAGAACAATCAAATAGACTTAACATATGGAAGTGTAAGTGATAATACTGTTCAATTGGATGATAAAGTTGTTACATGTAAGTTTGTTTGTACGCTCTTACCAACGTGTTAAATGTCATTATATTGTTCTTATCATCACCAAACTCCGTATCATTCTTTTCTAGCATTGGAATCGCATAGCATGTGTGCACATGGATATACCTACATCTATGTATACATACACATGCACATATAAACATATTTTTACAGCAGTTTCTAAAAGATTTTTCCTAGGTTAAGACAAATAAATTTTGCCTCACATTTTATATTTGAAACGTTGGACTGTAGTTACATGTGCTCTCCTATGTGCAGGAGATTGGGTCAAAAATACTTTAAATGTCATATCCCTGGTGCAAAACAGATATTCCTGTTTTCAGCAGCTACATGAAGGAAGCAGAATATAAAATCAGGCCTCAAAGTCATGTATATGGTTCTGTTGACATTTCTTTCTGTGGGGTGACAGCGGCTGTCCCTGTCATTCTCAGCAGACTACACCTGTACTGCTTCTGTAACACTCAGGTTTGTCCATGGTTGAAAGCTTACCTGGAAACATTTCCTGTGGGTCCATTGGCAGATAAGAAAAACGGATGACATGCCATAGACACACATTTCTCAGGGGAACCTACAGGTGGCAACGCACATCAGCTTCACATTTTAGGATATTTGCAGTAGAGTTTGCATCCAAGGCTTTCAGTTCAAAAAGAAAAAAGTTAAATTGTTGCTGGTGTGGTTTTGCTTTGAAAAAAAGAATTGCTGGTCACAGAGATAAGATTTTGCCTTCTGGCCAAGTAGTTATAATAGTGAGATCTGGTTAAATACCTCATTTCAGCACAGCTATTTTTGGAGACTAAACACTGTAGTCTTCACTCAGCCAATTCTACGGCTAGTTGTACTGTGAATGTGTAAGGAACAGTTAGGGATCACAAAACATAGACCAATGTGCACAGCAAAGGCTTCATTAGGCTAATGGGGAATTAAGCAGGACCAAGGTATAATTTACTCTCGGGAAAAGTGGGGAGATAGAGACTGACATGAAACGGGGATTCAGCCCCAGACTGAAGAAGTTAGTGTGGCTGGAACCGCTCCACCTCGGCCAGCCATCGTCACCAGACCGTGTCACGGCAAAGCCTGGTGCAGCTCCCGTCGCGTCACAAACCCGGGACGTCCGTACCAGCCTGCAAACGCCTTTCGGAAAGGGTTAGGGAGATACTGCTTGTGTAGGCTGGCTTGCAAGTCAACGGTGTTTCTGAACCACTGTGGCCCCCATAGCAGCTTGATTAGAGAAGTTTTTCATGTCTCATCAGAACCCGACTGGCTTTTTAAATCCATTGCCTTTCTTGAATTTTCTATGTGGAAAAGAATGTCTCTGCAGTCATCCTGCTGGTGGTACCTGGAGGTTTATTTAGACTGTCAGCAGTCTAAATAGTTATAGACTTCTTAAATAAAATCTGTGCCCAACATTGTCTGAAAAAACCTGAGCCTAATATTTATACCACCTTAAAACTAGTTGGAACACAATCCTGCAGGTAAATATCCCATGTCTGGAATTGCATATTTTTCTGTTTGGCTTGTAATATGTTGGTGTCGCAGAGGATGTTTGGTTCACGCAGATTCCTCAGCAATAGCTGAACAGCCAAGAATTACACAAACCAAGGCCATAGAAATCTTATTTTTATTGGTAAGATTCTGGACTACTTGTATCGATAAAATTACCAGTTAAAAACAAAATCAATAAGATTTGGGATCTGTAATATAAGTAGCTGCGTCCAAATGTGCTGAACTGTCATACGTGCTCTGTTTTCATCTGGTGCTCAATGCAGTTTTCCAGGGCTGATTCTTTCAAATTAGGAGGAACTACACTATAATGTGTGATAGTCTTCTGGCTTTTGGACTTTAATTTCTGTCAGCTAGAGAAAATGATTTAAACTGTAGAGAGGAAAGAGGTGAATCCATCAATATGTAGATTTTTTTCTCCAGAGATTAAATAAAAGTTTGTGCATGTATTTACATTTTTTCTTCCGTAGTATATACTGTACAGTTATATTTGGAATGGGTCTTCAGAAAAGCTGCAGAGGAGTTAATGAGAATAGGATGTTTGTACAATTCTGTAAATATTTTTTTATATTTCTGGGAGCAGCAATCATATATCTTGATTCTTTCTTTCTAAGTTAGCCGGCTCACTTGGACTCACATTTAGGTTAAACCTTTGGCAAGAGTTCAAGGAGCAGGGAAACCAGCTGAGGATCTGGTCCAGTGGGCGAGATCCAAGAAAGCTCTTAGATGCCGAATGTGCAGCTGACACGGATTTTAGGAGCCTGAGGGCAAGGGAGAAGAGGGGAAGTTGTGCTGCCTGCATGCCCAGAGCCACCAGCAGCTGGAGCTTCAGCCAGTACATCCTTCCTGAGCCCCCACAGGGTTCAGATACGGGCCCCGCCGTGTTCCCCAAGAGCTAGCCATGCTCACTCATGGCCTCGCTAACGCACTGGGAAATCAGAGTGCGGCGCAAAGCCGGTTTGTATCCCGGATGTCTAGGAGCTCTCTTTCCAAGACACTCTCCCTCTCTAAGAGAGCATCGGAGATGATATTCCTCTCTTGCTCGCTCACTCGTTCTCTCTCTTTGCTTAAACTCTGTAGGGCAGATGTAAAGGTCAAGTCAATTGATTTGTCTGGGTAGTAGGGCACTCTCAGTGGAGATGCAATTCACAGTTTCATAAAGTCCGTTGGTATTGGCTTGACTCAAGGTTTTTGATGAGAATCTACAGTTAGGGAGACTTCCATCACTGTTTAGAGCCTCTCTGTTATTTGTCTTGAAACGATTATATTTCAAGTTCCTTGCTAAAACAACTTAGAAATGCTGATAGGTATATTGAGAAAAAAAGGCACTAAATATATAATCCATGTTCCCTTTCTGTATAACTATGAAATGCATCTTGTTCACTTTTATCTTTGTCACAGAATGATTGACATATTATATCTCAGCTCGACACCTTGATATTGGTGATCAGAGTAATTTGTTTCAACCTGCATGCTAAACCCTCAAGGTTAGATATTCCTAAAATATAAACATAAAGGATGGATTACTGCTATCATTTCCTATTTTATAATCTGTTCTTACCAGCAAACTGCTAGTATTCCATCGTAAAATAGCCGATTTCTTTCTATAAGTAATTTCAGTGTCCATTTTAACTGTACCTTTCTCTTGCTCTTTAAGTGTAACACTGAGTTATTCCTCGATTGTTCATAAATAGATTGAGGCCGTCGAGGTAAACTAGCTATATCCAGGAGCTCCTATGTGCTTCAAGATGTGCGGTATAGAACGGGGCACTGGTTTGGCAGAAGACAAATCACGTTGTCAAACTTATGAGAACAGCATTGGTGCTGCTTTTCTGTTTTGTTGCAGCACGTTGTTTCTTTATTCTTCATCTTTATACATTGCAAAACATACCTAAATGAATCATTTTGATGCTTGGAAAATAATATATAGAGTTTGTAAGCTGACGTCCTGCTGGACACAGACCCCTCACTCAAACACCCCCACATGGAGCCTCAGCACCTTGGCGCTGAGGTCCAGACCATTCCTGGCCAGCTGCCGTGGAGATCAGCCTCCCCCAGCCCATCCACGCTCTCTTGAGCTTCTCAGGGCATTATCTGACACTGCTGAACCTTCTGTGTCTCGGTCTGTGAAAGATTTTGCTATTTTCCTTGTTAACCTATGTCCTGTTTAATACTGCAGCCTGCTTTTAATCCAGGTCACTGGACTGAGATGGATCAGTGCCCACTGCACCAGTGCGACGCTATCTGTGCTGGTCAGGATTAGGGGCGCATGGGGACTCTGGCGGGGGAACCTGAGGAAATGCTCCTGTCTGTGCCTGGGACTCTGCAGAGGGTCCTATTCCGAATTTGGGGATGGACATAATTTATGGCCAGCTTCTCCCTTTGTGGTATTTCTCTGCTGTTAAAATTAGAAAACTCTGCCTTCTCCTCGCGAAGGAGGGCTAGACTTGTCAAATGAAAGGTAGTTTGTAAGTGTAACACTATTATTCACAATTCTGTTTTTAGCAGTTTTCTGATGCTTTTGCAGATTTGAGGCCAAGAGTTCTTTGAGTTTCCCTTTCCTTTCCTGCAGATACCCAAGCACACGCTTTCCCACGCTCCAGGTGAGGAAAGAAAGGTTTCTACTGGTGTCCTCGGCCAAAATTTCCTTGCTCTCTTACTGCTCTGCAGCATGAGTCTTGGTGTTATCCCATGGTGGAGAAAAAAAATAATGGCACTGGGGCTTATTGGGCTTTTGTTTGAATAAGGACCAGTCCATCTTTGCCAAATTATAATAAATTATCACTGAAGTCCAAATAATTGGAATCTGTTTAGGAAACCATGTGTGGATCATACGCACATACGCAAATACACATAAGCACCCTGAATTTGGGGCCCTGGTCTTAGGCTGATATTGGCTGTTACTTTATACATCATTTATTCATGTGTTCCAGCTACTTTTTATCTGTGCCTATTCTCTTTTAGCCTCAACTTCCTGTACCCATGCTAGCTAATATAAATGTGGTACATATAGAGGTCAGAAGCTCCTTTCCCCACGCAGCTACTTTAGTTATACTGCGATGTATAAGCAAAATAGTGCTGCAAACATTGTTTGTACCATCTACCCATCGCAGCATTTCACTCGTGGTTAGCAAAATGCTCCGAGATCCTCCAGAATTGAAGGTGCTATTTAAATGTAAATTATTATTTACAATATCTTATCCTTGATATAAGTTTTTGGGAAGTTTCATCTGTACACTTGTTTGCAGCAGCAAATCCTTTCATAGCGATAATTTATATGCAAAGATTTTCCCTGTCCTATCACACATTTTCCAATATGTTTTGATGAAGTCTGAATAGTTCAAATTGAGCTCTAGCATTATGCATTTTATTTATTTCATATCTTATTTGTATTAAGTTTTGTCATAGGTTAGGGCTTGCTTTTATATTGCAGTAAGAGAGGATATAGAGTATGTGATTATGCAAGGTCTTTGTTATTTATATATACTGCATCCTGTGTGTGTGCTGCTCTGGTGTTCAACTGAAATGCAGGATTCTATTTTAATTCTCATGACTGTATATGATCATTAACAGCTACTGCACACAGTAAAAAATAAAAATGCAATTCAAAGAAGTGTGCATATAAATAAATATAAGTGAGCACGTAAAAGAATGAATGAGATAAATTGGTTCTTTTCAAATATCTAACTTATCTTCAGTTTAAGAGAGGCATCCTCTGTGCTGTCTCTGCTCCAAATGGTACTTTAAAAAAAAATAAACATAACAATAAAAAAGAATTCATTGCTTTTAATAACATTTTCAGCCATGTGGTGAGGGTGGGCTTCCTTCTTTTTTTTTTTTTTCCCTAAGATTGCAATTTTGAAAATAGCAGGAAAGGTCATAATGTATTGAACGTTGCCTTGCCATTTCTTTAGCACTTCTGAATTTCAGTCAGTTTTGGTTTATGTCTTTGCTGAAGCATTGAAACATTCGGCATCTTCCTTATTCCCTTTCCAGTCAGCAGTTGCAAGGATAACCCTCGCCCCCTTCCGTCCAGACGCTTGTCTAGGGCTTATTTTCCATTGTTCTGCTCAGCATCTGCTCACCATCCTGCCTGGGAAGAGGAGCAAGGTCCTATCTCAGAAATTTTATCCATCAGCTCACTGGCACCTGTCACTACAGTACCTAAACACCATACGCAGGATGAAAGCTTATGCTTATGTTTCCCTGTAAAATAGGAAGTTCATGTTCCTCCCCATTTTAAAGTGATTTCTCCAGGTATGTAGATCAGCATTGGTCATTTTACCAGGAGAAAAATGTTGAACTGTCATCATGCTCTACGTTATTGATTTAGAACCAAAAGCTGTAATAACATCAAGATATTTTGATGAAAAGCAGATGACTGTCAATCCTGTTCAACTTGGAGAAGCTCTGAACTCTGGAGGCTGCTCCAAATTTTTCCAAGCCGTTTTCGCTCTTCCTTTCCCTCTCCCTAAATCCACTCGTCTTCTGGTGTCCTGGGAAAGCTCAGCCTTCCTCCTCCCACTGGCCCCATCTCCCCTGGTCTTTCCCTCAGTCCTGCCTCGATGCTCGGTAGGAGTGCGGTGCATCGAGGCAGCCTGGTGCTCTTCTGTGGTTAGAATAGAATAGAATCTATACAAATATACTAGTGAAATAAACTAGTCAAGTCTGCTTTTCTCTGGGGACAGCCAAACTGAGATGAATTGCCTGCCTTCACATACACACAAACACATCTTCTGTCTCTTTCTGTTGCACATAGACATACACATTTATATATATTTACTCTTAATGAAGTTAAAGAAAAAACAAGTGAAAACTCAAGAACTTCAGTGAGAAGGTGGATGAACATTTGGCCTCACTGATGTGCTGTGTCTGGACTAAGAGTGGAGTCAAAAAGAGAGCTATGAAATGGGGAGACAAGCTCTTCCAAACGCAGCCATCGGTGGGTGGGTTACAGCAGCAGCGGAGCTTTACATCCCCCAAGCAATGAAAGCGGGAGTCCTGGCTGGGAGCTGGGAGAAGGATCAGGCATCCTCATTCCCATTTTGATCATTAGAAATTATGATCAGGTACTTCAGATTCAGCCTGAATTTCAAGGGAGCTTTCATGTCATTGATGGTCTTGCACTGCGCTGCTCTAGCCAACTTCAATTCTACCCAACAGCACAGTTTATCCTTCCGTCTTGAAAAACTGGGCTCTTCTACCTGTGCTGTGCTTTGGTAGGCTTCTATGTTTAGGTCTCACGGCATTGTTTCAGCGTATGCATTTCTTAACCCAGAGGGGAAAGATGGCCTCATGATTAGAGTAGGAGCTTCACACTTCAGAATACTGCCTGTGTGCAAAGTACTGCAGGCTCCCTACGGCACAGTGGACATGTCACTCAGCCTTCCCTGTGTCTGTAAAACAGGAACAACAGGACCCCCATACCTGCCCAGGCTGGAAGTGCACTGAGGCCGGGGTGCCTGGCAGGCCAACGACAGGGCTGGAAGGAGGAGCCGTATGGTCCACCCGTCTAAAGGAGAGGTGCAGAGAAACTCGCCACCATTCCTGTTACCTACCACAGAGTCATTCTGCAGAACCACTTGGCAAAATAAAATAAAATTCTTATAGCAAGGCAATAAAAACATCTTCTCTAATACAGCCTCTTGGGACTCAAATGTTTTTCAAATAAGGTAACTACTGCCAAAACAGAAAAACAAAGCCCCAACCCCAAAAGGTATTCCTCTTCTAGTCTAACCGCAATTTTTGCTCTGCCAAAAGACAATGAACTCCAGTGCTCGTGAGCAGCCAGTCGTTTCTGACAGCGCAGGGCTTCTGCAGTGTATAGTACAGTATTTATAATGTTTCTGCAAGTGTCTCTTTGATTGCATTATTCCTTTGTCTGACCTATACTTTCAGATAAAAGTGTTTTGCTTAGAAACTACGTAATAAATCACCTGTAGGAAACAGACACGTTCCTTTTCTATCAGGGACTAAATGTGAAAAATGGTTTAAAAGAAGCTAAGTGTAAATGATGGAGTTCTGTTACCCGTTTTGGCTTTGCTGAAACAAAGTAAAGGTAATGTACGGGAGGCATATCTCAGGGTCACTGCAGTCATATGTCAAATGCTAGAATAGTACTTTATTTGGCAAAGAGATCAAAGAAAAGCTTTTTGTTATTTTTCTTCTGTATGTGGAGAAATGGAATAGGTTTTCTCCCTTTTTATAGTTAATGTAACTGTGCTACAGTTTCACTGATCCTAGATGAGATCACCCACTACAGAATATGATTACATTTCAGTAGTTAAAAAAAATTACATAAGTACTAAGCATGATTTGACCTACCTTTCCTGTGTCAGACTGCTGAAATTGTTTTACATTTATATAAATCCTAGCTGCTTTGCACCTTTTTGTAGCTAAAATAAATGCTATATTGGGAGCCAAGGGTCTCGTGGTGGACAACTTATTGCATGTTAAACGTGTCACAGTAAATCTGCAAGAGGTTTTAAGCTGAAAAGAGAAAAAAAACCTTTTTTTTTTCTCTTAGAAAGCTAGAGAAAAGTAAATTAATTTCCAAAGTAGAGGAACCAGAAAAATTCCTTTTCATATTTTCTTCTTTTCTGCAAGCACCGTGCCAAAAAAAAAAAAAAAAAAAAAAGTAAAACAAATTTTAAGTGAAATAGCCGTTATTGAAACACTTGCAGAGACAAATCCTGAAGTTATATAGGCTGCAGCGATTATATTTTTCAAGCCATGCTTTAGAAGGTGTCATGATATACTATAGTTGTCTTTAATGCTACAGTTATCATATATTAAATAAATGCTAGGGTCTTCTTCCTCTGCGTGTGCGTGTTATACTTCGAGACTTATTCTCCTAGCAGGTATGAGGTTCAGCTCTCAGCAGCAGCAGATTAATTTCTCGGGAAGAATTGTTATTAAAGGAGCAAGCGCGTTCCGTAGTGGAGGAACGGGGCTGCAGAGTTCCTCGGCGCCCTGTAGGGTGTCTGGGAAGGGCACCCGTGTGTCCCCAGAGGACATACCTATGTCCCCAAACACCCCACCTCTCCTTTCACAGGAGCCTGCAATGGTTGCTGTGTCGGTGGGGTTATTTACCATAACTTAGGCTAAGGAAAGGAGCATCCCTTGAGAATTATTCACAGTGTTGCATGTAGTTCCTATCTTACATCTTTTTAAAAACAGCTGACGAAATTAATGAGAAGTGACAAAAGAAAAGGAAATCAACTGGCGATGTGGCTGAGGTCAAGCTTGAAGAACGAGCACAGTGGGTTAAAACACCAACACAGTAATGTAGGTGTGAGCGAATGAACCGTCTAATAAATAATTAACAATTAATTTTCTTCTGTCTTTTATCTTTACCTCTTTTTTTTCTCTACTTTTCTACCCTGTGTTTCTGTTTTGCATTTTCCATGTTCCTGCAATTAATTAAAAAACAAAATCAAAGCGCAGGGTTACAAAGTTCCAGTTCTGGAATCCTGCCGGAATGAAAAGTTCTGCTTCTCCGATCCTATTAGTTTGTGCTCATGTTGAGGGCTGGATGTGCATATTTTATAGTGCGTGTGCAGGGCTCAGAAACGGCTGCTCCTCCTAGGCAAGCGGTTCACAATGCAGCCCTCTACTTCTGAGCACAGGAAGCTTTGTTTTATAAATCTCCAATGCAATGTACATGCAGTTTTGTGTCATGTTATATTGTCATATGACAAGACATGAACCAATGTAAGCCATCGTAATGCAGCACAATGCATTGTATGAGTTACACCTTGTCAGGTTTTTTGGCTTCAGAAAGGAGCTTTTTTCCCAAAGGTAGTAAGTGATGCTAGAAAAAAATCCCCGTGTTACCTAGAAACTGACAGGTGCCCTTATTTTCTGACTATCCAAATTAAATGCAATCTGAATGTGTTTCCACACAGCAAATCAAAATGTTGCTTTACTTTTTGTCACTTCCCAATTTTAATGTTAGTGGTCTGCTAATGTGATTAACGGTTTGCCTCAGGCAGTTAAGACTGGGCTTTGTCCAACGGGACAACTGATGAGCTCAGCAAAGTTTAAAGCTCCCTGGCTAAGAAGGGATCAGCATCTGAAACCCATACGCTGGCCCGAGGAAGGCTCTAGCCTTGCAGATAGTGAACATGAGACTTCGTTATGCTGTCATTAAGCTAAGGAGATATGCATACAGATCGTGTATGGAGCTTATCATGTGCTGCCTTATCACAAACGCACTAGCACATCATTACCTGCATTGTATACAGGTAAGCTTTACATGGCAGAGACTGCTCCAAGGGAAAGAAATGGTAATTTTTTTAAGGCTAACTAGTGTGTGGGGCAAATTCTATGTAGATTGGGTGGGGGAGGAAGTATTTACTTTCTGTATTTCATGCAATTCTGAACGGTTGTCTTGTGCCAGCTCACCATACTCCTTTGTTGGCCAATGCCTTAGACAACAGTTAAAATCCTGACAATGAACTCTTCTTTATTGCACAGAATACCGAATTACAAAGGCACCATATGCATACCATTTCAGATAACTCTCCGTATAGCATTAACGCTCCTGTTGGGGGAGGGTGTTAAGTATTATAAAACACATTATACCTGTTTCTTTGAGCAATTGCAGAGTAAAATATTACCTTCCAGTTCAAAAGTTACCTCCAAGTGTGATACTCGGCTTTCAGCATTATTTTGCACTCAGGGTAACTTTTCTAACCCTTAGGAAATATTGTACCACCATTGCCTTCAAAGCCAATCACCATTTTTCATCCTGTACATACAGTGCTGTCCAAGCACTGTAGCAGAGCTAGTGAGAAAGATTACATGGAAGAACTTCAAGGTTTCCAAATAATTTTTAAAGGGAAAATACCTGGATAACTTAGGGGCCCTGCACATGCATTTTCTTCTGGCTGTCACTGCGTTTCAGTAGGTAGCAGCAGTACCAACCACCAAACACCTTCCTTCCTGGGTGAATTCCCCCCCAGGCAGCAGGAGTTACATGTTGTGTGTTACCAATTAAACTCTCTTCCTTCCTAGGTCAAGGTCTTAAACAGGGTGAAACTAGAGCAGATAACCTAGTGTAGCTCACAGTGAATATTATCAAC
Organism: Balearica regulorum gibbericeps; assembly: GCF_011004875.1. Classification (NCBI taxonomy): domain Eukaryota; kingdom Metazoa; phylum Chordata; class Aves; order Gruiformes; family Gruidae; genus Balearica; species Balearica regulorum. The sequence continues at coordinate 15,650,845 of NC_046199.1, read as the reverse complement.
AATTATATCATTCTTTTCCCAGCACAGGTTTAGTCCAACTGGCGTGAGAACAGCACCATTTCATGAACCGAAAGATTCAGAACGTCTTTCTTTTCAGCTGGTTCCATGTAAATGACATGTTCTTCCACATCAGATTTAAATCCAAACCTCATCTACCCAAGCACTGGATTTATCAAAATTTGCTGTAAGAGCTTACAGATAGAGCCATATTTTGTATCATCTGGGTTAGGTGAAAGAAGAAATTGCCCTTTAAGATTGAAAGTGAATGGCAAAAAGAAGCATCCATGCAGAAAATTTCTGTCATGTTCTAGACCCCCTTCTCCATCGGCTCCTCAACTTTTCTCTATTTTCAGTCTATGTGCTCTCCCCACTTTATCACACGCTCGTCACAATTAGTATCTGGGCACCTACTAGTAATTCACTTAGCAATGAGACTAATCAATAGCGATTTCTGAAAATCTTTCATTCTTGAATTAGGCCTCTGACACACGAACTGTGTGGAAGACCTTCAGGTGATGTACGTGGTGGTGATTTACACTCACCGAGGAGCTGCCCTGCAAACAGTGACTAACAGTGCACGGGCCCTGGGCGAACACAACCCTCGGAAGATGCTGTGTCTTAACTTACCCTGTGGTAAGAGCACGGTTCAAACTCCTGGCCATTTTCCCCAGGAGGAGAGATCTTTCCTGGGCTCGGGAGCCTCTTATTTCTTCTCTTTGTGTTGAGATAAAGTGGAAGTTTGTGAAAAATGAAGAATTAGTGGCACTAAAGGCTAAAATCTTCAGTATTTATCAAAAAGCAGCAGTGCAGCACCAAGGAAAACCGGAACGTCGATATTCTGTTGAGGGTCCACTGGCCTGAGAGGTGACCGCACTTAACGTAGAGCAGATTTGTATCTGTCCAGTAAATCTCTATTTATCAGGTACCTTTTTCTGTTCATTACATACCCGGGAAATGTGGTGCCTCTCCAACTCTCCTCTGGCAAATGCAATTTTAAAACAATGCAGAACAAAGAAAAATGTGTTCCTGATATAATTATGCCTTCTGCAACTTAAATTTTAGACACTCAGTTTCATCTCTTACTTAAATGTATCTGTGTATTTTAATAGGAACATTCAGCTATGCTTTTATTAATGCAAAAACATTAAAGCACTATCCCTGAATACTAAAGCCTTAAAGGGCCGTTTCAAACAGAACCTGTCATAAAATGTGCTCTCAAGCGTGTCCCCTTTAAGAGATTCAAGAATTAAATGTTCCCGTATGTGAATTTTATTTTGTACAGCACATTTGCTTTATGGCTACAATTAAGTTAGATGTGCCGATAACAATGTCTGCTTTCCATTTTAAATCGCACATTTCAGACAGTGTGCATTGTTTTATTATCTAATCCACATGCTTTTAATTGCAATTATGGTCCCTTATGAGTCCCCTGGGAGGGCATGATTGCAATTAAAAATGTAATTTAAATGTTAATTAATTACATTCATTTTCTAAACTGGGAAAATTTCATTTATTATTTTCATGTGTTGTGCACTTATCCTAAATGCGTTACCTTCTAAATGTTTTTTTTTCAAATTAAGTGTTATGTTTATAAAACAGGGTGTTTAATACCCTTTAAAATTTTGTTAGGATGTTTATACAAATTATTACTTTAAATTAATTGTTTCCAAGCTCTATGCACAATTTATATGTGTCACGCAAGCCAGAATTGAGTTGGGTTTGATATTCTGCTGAAATTACATTAACGTGAGAACCAAAAAAGTTGATCAGAAATATATGCTGTCCCTGAATGTGCTCTGACCCGCTCTGCCGGACAGGAGGATTTACTGGCGCCGGTTCGCGATGCCTTTGTTGGTTTTCGGACCGGGGCTGCCCTCAGGCAGAGCCAGCTCCAGAGGGTGAGTGCCCGCAGCAGCAGGAGCAGGCTGAACTCTAAAACCAGGTTTTGCAACAAGTGTAACAGGCAGCAGGCAGAGGGAAAGAGCTTGTTACAAACACAAGGCCGAGAATCGGGAATCTGGTTTCTTAGAAATGATAAAATTGAAAACATGCCATTTAAAAAAAAAAAAGTTATTTCTATTACCTTCCACTTTTTTAATATGAACTTGCAATCATGGTGGCCAGAAAAATTATCTATTACAGATGATGGCTGAGATTTGTACAGAATCTCATGACCTTAAGGGCCAAAGATTGATGAAAAATTATCAAATATTGTCCAAACGGTGAGTGGCCAGCATTGCTGTGTCGCTAGGCTTGTGCGTCGGTGTGGGAACCTGTCCAGAACCACCGATACCGCAGGCTGGCTTCCTGCTGGTTTTTGCAAGCAGTATTTAAAGTCCAGTATTTGGAATAAAAAACCTCCTTGAAATCTTCCCTGGGCGGGCTGGCTTTGGTCACATCAGCACCCTGCCGACGCGAGCCTGGCCGATGGGGCTGGGGAGCGGGGCAGGACTATTTCCGAGCAGGCACTAAATCAGGTACCGGATTCTGTAATTAAAAAGCAATTAAAGATATCCTGATCCATCCTATTATCTTTACAAAAGATATTCTCATTACAAATTTGTGGTCAGTTCATTATAAAAAAACCCCAAACCTGATTTGATCATTTATTTTCTCAGAGACCATCACAGAACAAACCAATTAAGTCAGGAAAATTTGGAATTATGATGTTCTGATAGCTAAAGGATACAGCTGAAAGATTTTTATTTTAAACTACCACTACCCCTTGTAGCTGCACAGACGCTCTTTTGGAAGGGTTTAAGCATTAAAAAAAAATCAAGTTAAGCTAAACTGAGAAATATCTATTTTTCAGTGAGGTAAGGCTGTCCACACAGCCTTTTTGATTGATTTAACTAGTTGCTTAAAAAGTAAAAATGAAAAATAGTTTAGTTTGAATCAGGGCTGAGGGTTGCCCAGCTCTCTGACAGAGGAATTCATGGCGAGCAGGTACACACGGGCCACAGGCGCGGCGAGGGCGAGGGGGGCACGGACCCGCGAACTGAAGGTTTTATTGAGCTGTTACCAGCCAGGTGCTCCCAGGAATTTCACCCAGATCTGGGACCGTGCTCCTGGATTCCTGCCGTGCTCCCTGCATCCCCTCGGCACTTCATCTGAGCTTCCTGCCTGTGCTGCCTATGCCCTCCTGATTTCTGCGCCTTCACTGCTCCTCTCAGTGGAAAGGACTGTGAACGAAGCCAGAGGTAGCTCTGCAGTCCGGATTTTGTAGCATTAAAACAGGAAAAAAAAAAAAAAAAAAAAGAGCAAGAGCTTTGTAGCCAAAAAAATAAGACTGCTGTTTCATTTGTACCATTAATGAGAAGGGAAAGATTAATTAGTTCATAACTAGTAAGGAAAGTCTAAATCTGTTTTGGGTAAATTAGGTATATAGAATTTATTTTTTTTAATCCCCCTTAAAATCACATGTAGTTCTGAAGTGATAAAATCCTCTGTTTTCCTTTTCATTGATCCTGGAAGCCCCCAGAGACACTGCCCTCCCAGTACTCCCAGTGACCGACACGCTGCCGTGAAATGCCCCAGGAACCCACAGGTTCATCCCACGTAGCTTCCAGGCGCTGGCCCCACTTCAGCCAAGTCTTTGCCTCTGGTCTGGGGGGGCTTGTTACAGATGCACAGCTCTGGAAGTTCCTCCATCAGTTCGGGATGTTGCAGTTCATTTTGTGATGAGGAGATCAAAACAATTACATGACTCCTGATAACCCTCATTGACTATCTATTGAAAAAATCAGATTCTAAATAAATTACTATTGTACTTTTAAAGCTGTGCATGACATGTCCTACTTACTGGGTGACCTAGATAATTTCCATAAATTAACCTCTTTTACCTTCCATTTCCTCTGCCATCCTGCTGTTACCTTCCCACAACTGCTCCATCACCACGTAACTCATCTGGTGGATGGAGAAGACAGTGATGCTGCGCTGAGTCTTAAAGTGACATTAAGAACTTACCTGCCTAAGTGTTCATTTGCATCTTGCTCACTAGACTTGTCATATAGCTGGGGAGATAATATATTATGAGATGTGTACTGAATTAGCTGTCAATTGTAGTGAAGCTCTCCCTTAACTATGTGAGGAGAAAGCTCTTGAATGAGCCTCAATCTTGCCTTTTTTTTCAGCTGAGATGTTTCATTTTAGTCACCCAACCCCAGCCAATTTTATTAAGTCTGCTGTCAGCTGTGACCCCTGCTGAGGACTGGCAGGGCTGAAATAGTTATGCTGCCGGATGTCATTTACGGCAGCTACAGTTCCCACTCCTGCTTCGGCACCGGCGGCTCAGTTCCTGCAGCAGCATCCACTGCGGTTGTAGGATGGGGCAGAACGAAAAGGCTCGGGGTAAGAAGCCACGTTGCATTCTCCAGCGCTCTGTGCTAGTTGAACCACCACGAGAGGCTACGGGCGGGTGGGCACGGTCTTTCATTGGGAAGGTTTGAAGAGTACGTGCTGCCTTGTGGGAGCAGCCGGAAAGAAGGGAGAAAACCGCAGCGCGTTGGGGAGGCTGAGCTGGCGTCGCACCGCCAGCCTCGTCTGGGCAACGAGTCGGTGCTCGTGCCACACGGGGAGTCAGTACTTCTCCCACACCCACGGCAGCGTCACCCTCACTGGTGTTCCCAGTGACTGGCTTTTTTAGGGAATTCCTCCGCTGTGCTTGATGAGCAAAAAGAGCAAGTCCTGTTGTCTTCCCCGCGCACGACTGGAAACCGCGCTGCTGCTGCTGCTGGTGTAGGGCAGAGCCCTGACACAAAACTCCACCTGCCCAGTTTGCAGCAAATTGCTTTGCTGGGGTGCCTGTGGAGCTGGCTTGAGCCATCATTTTTACGGCAGCAGAAATGCTTTAGGTATAGCTAATCCTGTACAGACCTGATTTCCATGATTCTGTGATCAAAGCCAAGGTTAAGGGACCAGGAGAGCACGCTGTCCTTTTAAACACCAAATTTGTATTCTATCCATATCAGGTTCTTTAGATGGAAGGAAGCAACACTTTCAAAATTTGGTTCACGTTAATGATTGCAACTTAACTACCATCACTCTAATTAAAATAGATATCCTCAAAGCTCAGTGAGGGGAGAGCTGCTCCATCCTCTCTTTTTTTAATGCACATGTGCAGAAGTCACTGCCTCCCTGAGTCGCCTGCCTGGTAAGAGTGATGTTGAACTTGGTACGTGATGTGCCTTAGCTACATGGGATGCCTTCCCACCCTGCAAGGAAGAGTAATGTAAAAGGAGAGAAGATAGACCTAAAACTTAGATGATCCAATTGTAGCTGCCTGAGATCACGGCATATTATATTCTTTACACGCCAAAGAAAGTTTAAATCCTGGAAGAGTGATACTTTATCGTCAAGGTAACCAGAATAGGTTCACCAACAATTTACGTGGCTCTTAAGTCTATTTACATGCTTGTTTACTTGGCTTTTCTCTAAAAGGAAAAAAGTAGTTACCTTAGCAACTGCCTCATCACATGGTGCTGAGGCTTCTTCTGCTATCAAGTATCTTCTGCAAGGAGCTCACCCAGCGGAGTCTGGGATAGTCTGGTTTGCGCTGTGTTTGCTTTAAGGGCTCAGCAGCGCATCCCAGACGAGCAGTGGGACGCGCTCCTTGGCTTTGGGGGAACTGTGCGAGGACAATGCCAAGGCAGAGCTGGGGAGCAGTGCGAGCCGGGAGGTGATCGGGACGTGGCCGCGCTGTTTTGGAAGGGAGTAGAGGTTAGTTCTCTGTGCCACAGACTGTGTGTTGGCCCATTTTATTTACCAGATACTGCCATCAGGGATCAGTGCTCCAGTAGTCAACCCACCTCTCCCTTGAGACCCTGTCTTCCTTGGCAGAAAACGCTTAAAACAAAAAATACGAGTCCTAGGAGGGTGGGATGGAGATACATACTGGGGGAAGGCGTCATTGGGCTCTGCATGTCAATTATGAGTGCAAGACTCTGCTGCTTCTGCCCTCTAATCTGTTTCTGGAGCTTTGTACTTAATCAGCTTCTGCTCTGATGGGCAACACATGCAGGAAAGCAGGGGTAAAGGAGATGCCGGTCATACTTCTTCCTTCCTTGCCTGCCTTTCCACAGGCAATTTTGACCTGAACTCTGAGTGAGCATACTGCTGTCTGGGCAAACTCCCAAAAGTTCAGCAAACTAAGTCACCAACCGAGGCTGTGTTTGTGTCTTTGTTTTAACGGTGTTTATGAGAGAGCTGCTTCATCAAATCCTCTCATTTTATTTGGTTTCCTTGCGCATTTTATTTTAATTTGATAACTGCATAGAGACTTCAGACTGAATGCAAGGAAACTCTTATTCTAGAAAATAATTCAATTTCCTTGAATGATCAGGGCCAGATTTTTTAGGATATTTACACATCTTGAGATGAAATCCCAGTAGGATTTTCAAAAGAACCTCAGCAGATTAAAGCCTTGATTCCTTTTTAACCTGCTTAAACACTTGTAAAAATGCTGTTAAAACTCTACCTGCACCTCAACCACCCTAAACGCCTTTGAAAATTTAGCCCTTTTTTCTATCTGCATTCCCCCAACTACCTTTGTCTTCCATTTCTCAATTCCATTTCCACCTCTTTTTCCAAAATCCTATGATATCCATCCCCACTCTTGCTGTGCTCTTTAGAGTTTTTTAATAATGTGACTTGCATTATTTTCATCTCTTTTAACCTTTTATTCATTATATTACTGCTCTATGCTAATCTAATTTAGCTTGCACTTTCTTTGTAGAACAAACCTAACACACTGTTATAAGCCCGGTTACTAGAAAACAGGTTTATAGCAGTATGCATATTGCAATATTGCAACAACTGTACCCGTGAATAATAACGATAATAATTGCTTTATACAGCTTTTTAGCACAGAGATATTTCGCTCCCCTTGAATCCTCAGGGCCTGAGTCTGAGGCAGCCTAATGGCCTGACTTCTACAGCCAAAGACTTTTAGACCTGGAGTTTCCAAACCATTTTCAGCCTCCCTCCGGAGAGCAGCAGGTATCCTTTACTTCTGGGGAAAGCCTCCCGCCCAGCCTGGCACCGTCGCGACCCACCGTGTCACCGCGCTCAGCCGCTCCATCAATTCCCCTTGCCACCGACAGAGCTGCGGGGAGAGGAGCTCGCTCCAGCAGTGCCGCCGTGCAGGCAGCGAACGGGCTGACATGCAGCATCCCCTTTGCAGATAAATATCGATTAGACAGCTGAGGAGTTGGGTGTCCTGAATAGAGAACTCCAGCAAATTTGCTGACTCCTCCACGTTTTGGGGTTAACGGATTATTCTGTGTTGGCCTAATCTGTCCAGCAATGCTAAAATCAATATTAAACTTGGCCTGTCACTGTATCTTCCTCCTGCTGTGAGCACGTTCTCCAGACCACACTAGCGCTTGGAAAGTGCTCAGATTCGTGGCGCAGCTCTCGCCTCGGATCTGGCACTGGCATCTGGTGTCTTTCCACAAGGAAACACCCGGAGCTGGAGGGACATGTGCAGAGCATCCTGTGCCTCCTACCCTCCTCGTCATGTTCTTCATCCAAGGCAGCTCATTCATCGAAGCAGAGAGCAGCCTAATCCCAGCACAGACTGAAATCTTTTGGAAATGATCCCCACAAAATAAAACAGCCACCAGCACTGCTTGCAAGAGTAAAACACTGGAGACAGCAGCATTTTTTTTCCTGACATCATGTAGCAGGTTCTCTCCTGTTTTGTGCTGCCTCCAACATGGGAGTGGGTGTATGTACTTATTTACACGCTAATGACAACCAATAATAAATACCATTTCCCACTCAAAAACTTCAAAGGCTTAGCCAAAGCGGGCCAGCTATTTAAAAACTTACTCCCACTTTTTAGGATGGCAGGGACGTGAAGCGAGTAGCCCCACAGCAGGTCCGTGGATTTGCTCCTGTGCCCTAACTCCTCAACTGCCCAGCCCCAGAGCCCCTCTCGCTCCTTTTCCACTCTTCGTAACATCTTACTGTAAAAAGGGTTTTCCCTGAGTTGTGTCCCACTCCCTAAGCATCGCGTGGCACTTTTTAGGGTATCCCTCAGGAACACTTGGCTGATCTCCAGTTGCTCGGTTGCCTTTTTTGCTTTGTTCGCACTTTCTCTTCTCTGAGTCATTTTTATTTGAAGTTTCTAAAGCTCTGATGAGCAAAATATAGCCATCTTGCCAAATTTTTCCCTTTGTAAGGTGTAGCTGGCAGTTTGGAACAAAACGACCCAGCAAGCTGCGTATTGGCTGGTGAGATGAGTGTAATTCAGTTTCCCCTTTTTAATAGTTTTCTCTGACCGCCTTTCCCCTCTTTAGGATCATTTTCCATGGAAGACACTATTTCTTATGGTCTTTTTGAAATGAATGTCATGGGCCTATTTATACAGTGCAACAGAAAATGCTTCTTCCACTGGAGACATGCACAACTGTCTAACCCACTTTCTCTGCACTACAAGGGTTTGAAACCTCTTCCCTCTGCTGTGGGGCTTCTCTTGGTTGAGAGCCATGTGCCAGCTATGCCTTGCAGACCTTGCCTTGCTGCACCCTGGAGCCAGCCCCATGGGCAACATCAGCTACGAGGTTCTCCCCCCTTCGTGCAGGCTGGTATGTTGTGCACAGTATGTTCCCTCTTCCCTCCTGTCTTTGGGCAGCCGTAACAATTGCAAAGTATCCTGTTTCCCCACCCTATCCTCACTGGATCAGTATTTGCCAGGGTTCCAGACTCAAAGGGTCATGGCCATGCAAGCTGCCTCTCACCCAAAATAGGGTGATACCACGTAACACAGACCCTTGCTTATGTACTGTCCTTCAGCCATGGCCTTTTATATTCTTATGGTGATCTCAAGCCAGTTAGTAACTGCAAACTCTCTCTCACACATGTATTTCCTTATGTGCTTTCCTTTCACTAAGGCTATAAAGAAAGCGCAAAGACTTCTATGTCTCGAAAAACCTGAAAAGTCATTATCCTTTCTCTAGTGCTGTGGAGGACTCTGGTGATCAGGTCTTCTGTGTTTCCTTGGTACCAAAACCAGCCCCTCCTTTAATACAGTCTTGGTTGTACCCTTAGTCTGGAGACACCTTCCTGCATGACTAACTCCCTTCACAAGTCACCTTCATCTCATCACTCCTTGCTATTTTCTGGCCAAATGGTGTGGCAGAGGAAGAGTGATCTGTGCTTCAAACAATGGCTCAGGAGACCAAGTTTCTGTTGCCAGCTGTTTCAATGCCCTGCGTGACCTTCACCAAGCCATTCAACTTGGCTCTGTCTCAGTTTCCCCATCTGTAAGGGGATATGAACATTTGCAGAGCACTTTGGATTGTTATTAATTCTTCATAGAGTATCTGAAATGTGGTGAACACTTTAAGATGCTATAAAAGTACAAAGTATTATTATTAAACTCAGGAGGAGGAAGTAGCTGGTCCATAAGGTGCTTCCTTCATCAATCCTTCAGAGGAAGGTCCTTATCTTTATGACCTAAACACAGAATTTTTATTCTGCCCTTGTAGAGGGTTAACGGGTATATTTTAAGTAAAGCTCTTCTGACCCAAGCTGGAGGAGTACCATCAAAATGAATGAAGCTGATGACATCTTAAATTTTTCTTATGCATCTCAGTCTAAAACAGAAAGCAGAATTGCTTTGCACGCAGCGCAATGGTTTCTAATCTGCAGCGGAAGGCTCTGCTGAAGTCACTTGCGATCGGCCCTTTCCTCTTACCCTCCAATAAACAGTAGACACAGGGTGACTATAATGGCTTGACAATAGTTGCACACCCTGGGGTTTTGCTGCTCTCATGAAAAAAAAAAAAATAGTCATGGACAAATGAATGTTGACAGTGGCCATACCAAACAATTCAAGAAAAAATTGCAGTTTTATACGTATTCCTGCTCCCTTTGTCAATACTTTAAAGATGGTTCTTATTTCAGAGCAGGTATTGATTGTGTATAGGTTAGGCCCCCGGTTCCATTTGTCATTTCTGATATTATAGCGTGTTATCGTTTAAAGCTGTAATGGGAGAGGTGGCTGAGCTTAAAGCAAGCTGGTTGTCTGAAGCTTTGATAAATGGCTAGATGGTCTTTGTTTCTGCAGCAGTGAGCAGTTGGCTGCTGTTTGCTTTACCTTTTATCCAAGAATAACTGTGTGATGGGTTCTGGAAGTGAACAGTATCATTTTGTCAGATGTGGTTCAGAACTAGCCGGGTGGTCCTAGCAAAGCAGCTGAGGGATTTTTAACACCCGACAGGATGTGAGCAAAGGCCCTGTATAAAACTGAAACAATTCTGGCTCCACATGGCTGCTTTGGTGGAAAAGTTCTCAGAGTTGTTTTTTAAGGTGAGAGGACAGGAAATGCTGGGGGGGGTGGGTGGGGAGGGATTGGTGCTTTTAAAAGCAATTCTATTCATATGGAAGGATCTTACGAGAAAGATCAGAAGACAATAGGTGGATTAGATTTCTTTGATGAACTAAGAAACTTGAAAATTTTTTGCAGATCTAAATGAAAGGTCTGCTTTTCAGATGCAGTGAACAGCCGCACCCCAGCCTCTGAAAATCAGGCCAGTACAATGTTTGTGCCTGGGAGTCCGCAGGATCGCGGAGAGAGGGAGGTACCACACTCTCTTTGCATTCTTTCCCCCTGCATCACTTACATTTCTCAAGGTTTTGGTATTGCTTTCATGAAATCGCATCTGTTTGTCGAACGCAGAACGCAGGGTTGCTTTGTGTGTCGGCTCCACTTCATTTGAATCACCAGGAGTCTGGAAATGGTAAGTGGTCCTTCTCCCAGTAACAGACACAGGTAATACTTTGGATTTGCAGAACCTCTTCTATCGAATTTTGGGTTCACAAAACTAAGATGACACCTGTGAATGTTCTGTGTCCTAATTCCTTTGAGTCAGGCACGTTCAATGTATATTGAGTTTAGCCCAGTGTCATACCATGGTCTGCCTCAAGCTGAGTTGAAGCTTGTCCCACACCAATGTTTATCATAGAATCACAGAATCCCAGACTGGTTTGGGTTGGAAGGAACTCCCAGCCCATCCAGTGCCACCCCTGCCATGGGCAGGGACACCCTCCACTAGCCCAGGTTGCCCAAAGCCCCATCCAACCTGGCCTTGAACACTGCCAGGGAGCGAGGGGCCGCCACAGCTTCTCTGGGCACCCTGTGCCAGGGCCTCAGCACCCTCACAGGGAAGGATTTCTGCCTCACATCCCATCTCCATCTCCCCTCCTGCAGCTTCAGGCCATTCCCCTTGGCCTGTCACTCCCTGCCCTTGTCACCAGCCCCTCTCCAGCTTTCCTGGAGCCCCTGCAGGGACTGGAAGGCCTTGATAAGGAGAAGATGTATGTAAATGTATAAATGTATTTATAAGCACATGTAGATGGAGGAATCAGTAATATACTGAAATTCTATCTCAAAAGGTTTGATAACTCAGCCGTAATAACTCCATACTCATTCACAGCCTGCTTGTATGAGGGGAGTCATTAGACCAGCTTTGGAGCACTCCTCTGCGTTGCTTCTGAATCAGTAGCAAGGTGTTTTAACAGGTTGGCTCTTGAGCCTTGGGGTGCCTACCCTTCGTTACCTTGATAATCTGCAAGTGAGAGTTCAGACTGCTTACTGTTCCTGCCTCTAGTAGGTTGAAATGGTAGCTCTTAATCCTATCACTGAAGTTGAATTGCCCGGACAAGTAGCAGCAGATGATTCTACCGGTTCTTTTGCAAAAATCACAAAAGGCTACTCAACAACCGAAGTAGCTCAGACTTCTGTGGAGCTCACAGCGTGATGGAAAGGGAGCTCTGCTTTTGTGTCTGTAGGAGGAAAGAACTTACCTTTCCTGGCATGGAAATAAAACCAAACAGAAAGGTTAGGAGTCAATTCTGCAATTCTTAGTCCTATAAGTAACACTAGGGTTCACCAAGTCCTTGGTTTTTGTGAGATTCCCGTTAGCTCTTAGCTTGTGATAAGCTGTATATACTGCTGAAAAAGTTGATGGCACACAAACGTGCATTTGTAGGACTGACAAGGTAACAAGGACAGCAAGCAAATAGAAAAGAAACCGATGAGATGTTGAGCCTATGCAGAAGATCCTGGGTCTCTGTAAAGTAAGAACCACGGTGAACCTCCCCCATCCCTCCCGTGCCTGGTGATTCAAGCCAAGTCCAGGCTTCTGTGGCTGCTTGAGAAGGTTTAGTCAACTCTTGCACCTCTCTTTGGTTGTGCCTCTCTGCTGTTGCTGGCTTTGCCTGGAGCTGCAGATGTAAAAGTATTGCGAGAGGGGTATTTCTGACAGTGCACCATCTCAGGAGACGTGGCTACCCATTTTCTCGCTCAAACTGAGGATCAGATAATAGAGGGTCACGGCGTTTGGGGTAACGCCTCACACCTCCTTGCTGTGCGTGTGCATTAAGGGTCACCTTGCACTCTTCACACAAACAGTCTGGTTGTGTCCCTGGCCAAAACATCCCTGTTCACCAAGCTGTGCCTCTCTGGGCCCCAAAGATGACTGAATTTCAATGAGGCTTTATTCTTCAAAATGAAAGGTGCTGTCTAACAGTAAAATATTATTCTATTAAATTCAGCCCATGGCAGATCCACTACTGAGGGCTATTGAGGCAAATAAGAGCAGGGTGATGGCAGTGTGTGGTCATAAAGTTGCAGTATTCAAAAATGTAGAAAAAGCAGGTTGTCAGATTTCAATAAAGCAGTGGAAATGAATAGATACATCTCAGAGCTGGTTGCTTCCTAGTGGGATGGAATTTGAATAATAATATCACACTTGAACCAACATCGGGCTGGATTAATGGCTAGCACAGGCAGAGCACTAGTATGGTGAAGCTGCGGCAGCAGCAGCACCACTGTAGGTGTTACTAATGATACAGAGCAATGCTTCTGCTTGTTTGCACACAGAATGAAAAAAATAGGGGAGGAGGAATCTGGGAATTATTGCTTTAAGCTGCAATTTTCAACAAAGAAATCTTGCCATTCCAAACTGTCTAGACCTTTAAAAATAAAAGATGTGCAGTATTTACAATGCTCTTCAGTATTCATGAGGCTTTGCTGCTTGTTGTAAGGCAAGATGAAAACAATACTCAGTAGATTTTCATAAGTGACACGCAACTGTAAGATTGATAGATGATGTGGATTTAATGTATGTGGAGTTCAGTGCCAACATAAAAGCTGTGATGTACCCAAACACTGGGTTTATTAAATCCCTGTTTCCTTAAATGATCATCCAAAGCCTTTCACCACTTTCTTCTACCAGAAAATAAAGAAAAGAAGGTAGGAAAAAAGAGAGGCGGGAGGGGGAAAAAACCCCAACCAAGGGATTCCCCTTAGTTTTGGTAGAGAATTACAATATCGGAACTGAAAGAGACAAATATTTAGACACTCTCTCTGCATAGAGATTAATGTGAGAGTCAGAAATACATGGAATCCACTTAAATTGATGTGATTTAGTTATGAATGGTTAAACATAAGTATTCTCTGTCAAATGCCAACACCTATTGTATTAACTCTTTCCTCTCCACAACCCTCCCGTAGAGCCTCCTAGATCTACCCAATTCTTCCTGGAGCCCGGGGGTCCTGCCCCACCTCTCTGTGCGCGGGGCCGGAATGCGGCACCAGCTCCCGGGGGGCTCGGTGAGTGCATCAGGGGTGCACGGCCGCCCTGGCCTCGGCCCCGCGGGCAGTCCCGCTCAAGGTGGGGGAGCAAGGGCGTACGTAGCAAACTGCCTCCTCGAAACACCCGCCCGGCGACCTGGGGACGGAGTTGCTGCCTTGCCCAGAGCCAGCCTTTGCTGTCACACCCTCCGGTCTCGTTGGGACCTGTAAGTCAGCTGCCGTAACCGTTGTCCTCAGGAGGCATCGCCCACGCACCTTTGCTGATTTGAGACAGCATTTCATCCTTAGTCTTAGACACCGAGTGGATTGTTTTCCCTTTCTTGCCAACTTCACCCATCAGGCTGCATTCTTATGAATTAGGACTGACTTACGCAGTGTCCCAAATCCTCTTGAAAACGATTTCTGAGTCGCTTCATTTCCGCTGTCTCTAGGGGTGCAACACACACACGCTCCTTGATAACAGCCGTGAGTAACATTTTCTGCCGTGCATTCGCAGCACTTTTTAACAAAGGTGTATTTGCTTCTTAGTGGAACATTTCACTTAGTTTCAGGGTCATTTCCTGTGACAGCTGAATGTCTGTCTTCTTTATCACCTCCAGATTTAGTGAAATGATATAATTAGTGTAGTTGTGCTCCTTAACCCAGCCAGCTGCGCTGGAAATCAGGCCGTTTCACCTCAGTCGGAAGGAGCAAACAGCGTGCAAACTGAAATCAGGCTTTCTGCTCTGGGCCAAATTTGCCTTTTTTAAAATAAAGAGTCGTATTACCATTACACTCACCCCTTGGCGTGACCCGTTTGCTCTGGACTGGTTGGCAGCACTGGGTCAGGTACTGATTTCCCGTGGTGCTCGGTGGTACTCAGAGCTGGCTGGTCTGTGCTGGGAGATGTGACCAGGAAACCTGGCCTGCGGCAGGGACTGAAGCTGGATGGAGCTGAACCCGGTTCCTATCAGCTCTTCTCCCCGTACTTCTGCACCAGCTATTTTTCAGGTACTCATCTGTTTCCAAACAAAAATTTAAATTTCAGTTCTTCTCCGCCCTACTTGTCTTCCTTCGAAAAAGAAAAAGGCTGATTTTCCCAGGGATAAGTTTGACAATTTTTTTCAGCAATATTTTCTGCTAATAAAGCTTTCTCATGAGTTACTGGCATTTTTTTTGTAACACAGAGGAAGAATTTAAACCAAAAATTGAGGGAGAGGGGACAGCAATGGAAGGGAAGGAGGTCAGTTCATATCCTCTTGTATTTATAAAGGAGTTAAAATAAGTGACTGTGTTTTCTCCCCTTTAGTTGCTGGAAAATATCTGAGGAAATTGTTTGTAATAGGAATGTTTATTGCAAAATAAATCTCAGCAAATGCATATGGAAAGTAAATGGCAAATCCAATCAATTCAATACGACAACACATTTGCTTTAGAAATTTGAAACCAAGGTATATATTCATGCAATCAAGGGCAAAGAAACTTCTGTGTACCTGGACCAAGTGAAGCTGCATCCAAATGCTGATGGCAAAGCAATACATTAAGAAACATTTGCAGAAAACATGTTGAGTTATGAATAATATGCTGAAGGAAACTTGTACATTGCACGTAAGGGGCTGAAAATCATCAAATAAATTTTATAATGCACCGCTTTGGTTTTCCTGCCTGCACAAGAGTGCTCAAACTTTGTAAAATCCTTAGATTTTCTACACGGATTAGACTGCATATGCACATAAAAATACTCATAATCACCTACAGAAAGTGGAAAAGGAGTAGAGAAAATGGATAGCTAAGACCCAGCAAAGAGAACAGGGAAGAAAGGGAAATAATATATGCAAATAAATGAAATTACGATTGTTGTGCCTTCTGAAATATGCCCGGTCGTGCCTTCTCAGCTGTCTCGTGGAGTGTTCCCTCTGGTAGAAGGTGCTTTCCTTTACCTACAAAAACCTGCTTAGTGTTGCTTGTCCTCTTTTGTTTTGTTTTTATAATTGAGTTTTTCCATGCGTGAAATCCCAATATTTTCTTTAAACCATGAGGATTAAAGGCTTGAGGTACTCAAAGAATTTTGACAAATTGGAAAGAGTCAAGAAAGGCACAAAACTTGGAAAAGTTGGGAGTTCATTCACCCCCGCGTTCAGCTGACACGAGCACATGAACTTGTCAAATCTGTGGCTTTCTTTTTAATTAAGCACAGTGGGGAAGCATTAACGTGCATTTCTAGACCTTCCTCCCTCTGCTCCTATTCGCGTACTCCTTCCTTTACCCCTCTTTTCTCTCCTCACCTGTTTATCATGAACGATCCTCCTGTCTCGGGCTGGCTGTGTTTTTGCACCGTGCTCATCTGCTCGCTTCCAGCTGGGCGCTGGCGTGCCTCCGCACTTGGAAAGCCACCCCGTTGGTGTATTCCTTCGTGGCATTTACAGACACAAACCAGGCGCGCTCCACAAGCGCTTTGCATGCACTGCTTTATCAGTCTGCCAGTCGTCCCTGCGCAGGAGGATGGGACTACCCAGTACTGGGAGAGACGGTGCTCTCAGCTCTCCCAAATAGCTCTTAGCCTCTCCCTTAACTTCTCTCCGTACAGCTGGCCCTTCGTTCAGAGTCTTGGAAGCTGATATTTGGGGTTTCCTCCCAGTTCTTGTGCAATATTAAATGTATCATCGCAGAAGTGCTCTGTGCCAGTTTTGAAAGGTAAAGGTGAGATCTGGACTTCTGGGGAGTCGATGGTGGAAGTGCCGCTGCTGTGTTGGCAGATGGTACAGGTCAAGCACCTCCGCTAGCCTTCATGGGAGCGTGCAAGAGCGGCACCTGGGACTAAGCAATGGTTTCCTCTGCCTGGCCTGTGGCTCGGGGGATTTGACTTTTCTTCTCACCTCTACCATAAATTTGGAAACATTAGATGGACGGACTTCCCTGACAGTTCTAGCACCTTTCTGTCACAGGCGTGTCATGATATACAAACCCGCGCCCCTTTCATAAACCTGCGAAGCCCAGATTTCCACGTGGCACTGGACGAGTCGCTGTGTGTGCCGGTGCCTCAGTTCTCCATCAGGCAGAGATGAGAGCGCATGCTTCGTTTGCCTCTGAAGATTGGCACCTCCACATAATACATCCAGCGCCTAAAACAACAAGGCGCTCACCCTGCCTGGGCATTCTGCTCTAACAATGATAAGACGAAATTAAGAACACGCACAAAAGAGGAAAGCTAGGTGCCAAATAACGAGGAGGTTAAGACCGGTGTTTATCGGGTTTACTTTCCCGTGCAGGGCTGTGGCAAGTGCACATCCGAGGGCTTTTCCCAGGGAGGGACCCTGTCATGGTTGTGACTTGAACTTTTATTTGTGATTTTCATGAGCCTTCCAGAGCGGTGCGTTCCCTACACTGAGGTGACTACTTTGAGTTCGCTTTTTTAATTAAGGTTCTGTATTGTAACTAGCCAATGTACATTATTGGGAGAATGAATGTCAATGCCAGTGCTTTTTCTTTCTCTCCTTTATCTTTGTCAATGATTCAAAGACATGATTTATGGTTAGTCTCCGTCTTTCAGGATCATCCATCAAGCGCTGGTTTCACTACAGGGCTCGAAGTTGTAAATCATGCAGAAAGGCTGTCACTCATCTCATTTAACCCTTTAAACACAGGGATGGAAGAGGAGGGCTGTTCTTTGCAGAGCTATAAGAAATAGCAATAAAATGGTCATAAAATTGATGATGTTAGACGAATCTATACAATTAAGTGTTCCTTGTAATGCAATAATTATTATGAGGGACAATTAAAAAAATAGGGCGTGACTCCACCCTCCACGTTCATTCTGAGAACCTAGAGGACTTCAGGGCTCCATAAAATATGTCACTTTTTTGTTTTCTCTTTTGAGCTCCTTTCAGATTTTTTAATGTCCATTACAGACGTGAAGAGCTGAGCTTCACTTTAGAATCAATCACGGGCTACTTCTGATCGTGACCTTGCAGTGACTAGAGGAGTGCAAAAGCCCATTAGCGGCTGCTATTTTCAGCTTTGTAAATTAACAGTTCTTTTTCTTTTCTCTCCTTTTCCCCACTCCACCCCTCCCCTTTTTCCTTTTTTTTTTTTTTCCCTTTCTTCCTTTTTTTGGACAGGAAGACAGCAAAAAATGAAACGTGTAAGTGGCATGGGAGCTTGCACACTTAGCCTTGTCTCACAGGCGTGAGGACCGGTGACAGCTTTGGCCAAGTGGCTGATTGCTTCTCCGTGTCCCCCCCCCGCCAGCCGGGGCCGCCGCTCCCAGGTCGCATTAAGCACTAACTTTTGAGACAATGCCTCCACCTGCTCCGAGCACAAAGCCAGGGAGTCTGGCATTAAATAATGAGGTGTCTTTCTTTTTTATCTTGCTATTTTATTTATTTATTTTTGGTTCAAAGTGTCGGAACTTGGTAATGGAGGGTTATTAATGAAAAATATATGTTTGGGGTCTATTTGTTTAGATTCTGCAGTGACTTGATGGCAATTTTAGCCCTGAATTATGTATGGCTCTGTTTTGCCTAGGCAAGCTGATACAAACAACAAATATAGTTAGAAAAAGATATATCAGTAAATAAACTGAAAGGTTGTAAAATATGAATGTTTATCATCCAGACGGTGCCGCTTCTCTTCTTTTTTACATGAACTCTACTTGAGATGGTATTTAGGAGCTTGGGACTTCTTCTTTTCCAGCAATCTCTGCAGCATGTCACAGAAACAAATGACACCAGAGGGAACCTTGTCTTACACTGTGTTCTTTTGCATGAACCTCAGTCTTCTTAAGGTACTCATAATTTAAATTTATATCTTGATTTACTGGAAGATAAGATCCTACCCTTCTTCCCTTACACACCCGTGCTCCTTTTCACCTTTCCGTTTCAGAATTTAGCATCTGCTCACCTGGCTCCAGGTGAAGGAGAAGTGCGGAGCCCAGAGGACGGGCGTGCTCTGGATGGGTGCTGGTTGATGGTGCTGAGGGCGGGCAGAGTGCCCCACCGGTGGGGCATAACAAGCTGCAGCCTTCCCCTTCCCCTTCCCCTTCCCTGCCTCAGCCCTCTGCCTACGGAGCTAATTCCTGCTCTAAAGAGGAACACCTGCCACTGCTTTGTGAGCCTTGGCAACCATCTGAATTTGTAAACAGGTCCTTTCCTGCGTCTTACACGCTGTTCGGGTTGTGAACTGAAAGTAACTTTGGGGGAACAAAGGACAGATTTTTAATTGTCTGATGGGATTAAGAGAAACTTTTAATCCTCCATCTAGGAGATAAATTCTATTTTTTAAAATATCATCCAGTGCAAGCGTCATGATAAATTAGCACTTGTTTTATTCTGGACTAAAGTCTTATCCCACAGGGATCTCCAAGAATTTCTGCTGCTAAAATATAGCATAGAGGAAATTATAATTTTAGCATCTCTCTGCAGTCTTAATTAAGACTGTTCTTCTGATATAAAGCTGTGGTGTCTAATTACCAGAAAGCTGTCAGAAAGTAACTCTCAAAAAACCTGTGTCAAAAAAGAGTTGGAAAGACTAGAAATATTTATTCAGTTACAAATTTATGGTGCTAGTAGATTTTTTTTAAATCTAGCAGTCAACATTACTAGAAATCCCTCTCTCAGTATCCCACCTCACAAGATAAATTCTAGTTCCAGCTCCTCTTCACCAAACACTTGCTTTTTGTCCAGACAGCATTTGGTAGGTTTGTTTAAACAAATAAGGCAATGTTTCCTACCAGTTTTTATCATCTCGCACTTTCACAAAGTACTTGAAGTTTTCGATGTCAGTGTATTCCACATCTCAAAGCCAAATTCTGGCACAAACGACCGTCCATTTTTACCTTCAGATGCACATGGAAACTCTGCAAAACTATTAGTTAACCTGCAGCGGAGTCAGGAATTCACTTTGAGACTCAGTCCTAGTTCCTGGGTTTTTCCCACTCAGCATGTGCCATCGCCACAAAAAGACTTGTCTTTAAGACAAAATCTGCTCTTTTGTTTGCCCAGAAGTCAGCAGTGCCTGTGCTTGCTCCTTACCCCTCTGACTTGGAAAGCTCATGAACCTCAGCCGGGTTTTGATGACCATCTCCTGAGCCACGAGACCATGACTGCGCCGAGGGGTTTGATTTTGTTACCAGCTTATTTTATAGCTCTACCTGCTGAAAGTCCCTTTTCTGAGATTTGCATAAGGTAGAAAAAAAGGAGAGGTAATATGATGAATGCTGACAGGTACATTTGCTACAATTGATTAAACACTTTTGCCATCCTTACGATTTTCTTTCACCCGCCTCGTATCTTGCCAGAAAGAGAGGTGTGAGTGACTTTGTCACTGACATTAAACAGTTGTATGTACTTCTAGCTGCAAAATGCTATCCCCAGAGTTTGTTTACTCGATCTGTATTTCCAATCAGTGCAGAAGGTTTACTAAAGCAGTTCATTACTGATTTATTTATGATGTATTTAGATAGCAAATATGGTTCTGTCAGCAGTTGCTGGCTAAACAGTGTTGACAGACATTAATAGCATATGGTATAGGAATGGAATTATGATCTTTAAGAGTCTTTGTGTCTCAACATACATTTACAGTTTGCATTTTTCCTAGGTAGAGAGACAGAGACCTTCCAAACAAGAAAACAGTGTTTCTTTTTCTTTTTGTAACCTTTGGGGTTTGTTGGTGGTGACATTAAAATCTTCTGTGCCTGTTTAGCTGTTCAATTTAATGGAAGACAAATTCTCCCAAAGGTTTAATTTACTCTCACAAACTGAAATCACTGCATTCTCACCATGGGAAATGGCCTTAATTTTCCCAGCCTTCAGTATACATCAAGCATATAATTCATTTCTGCCCCCTCAATACTTCCCTCATTAGAAAACAAAGTTTTTGATATTTAAATGTTACATAGTTTAAGTTGAGAAACAGATCTTCTCAGCCCGGTAAAGTGCATTTGCAGGCATGATTGCTTCCCTCTGACAGCAACAGGGTGGAACAGAAAAACGCTTGAATTTTTGACCTTTAATTGTCTGCTTCCTCTAACACCAGCGTTTTTACCAGTGTCAAGGAGAAAACGCAAAAAATGCGGCTGCTCATAGAGGAAGGAAGAACCAAAGCGGTGAAACCACTTTGTGGCAGTTGATACTGGTTGGGGAGACTAAACTGTGCTGGGAAAGGACTAGGGAGGAAGATGGATTTCGTATGAGAGGTTGCCTCTCAATCACATGAGGACAAACAAGTCGGGAAATAATATGGGAAATCAGCTCATCCTTCTTTTTAGATTAATGATAACGGAGGAAGTGAAGTGGAAATACACTGTTTAATTTCCAAAGTAATGGGCAATATTTTGCTTTCCATAAAATGGAATTAATCCAAAAAAATTCTTTGCTGGAATTAGGATCCGCTGGCCTCAGAGCTGTGCTTCAGAGCCCCTGCTAACAAATACCTGAAGTTATCATAGAATCATAGAATCTGAAGGTTGGAAAAGACCTCTAAGATCATCAAGTCCAACCGTCAACCCACCACCACCATGCCTACTAAACCATGTCCCAAAGTGCCACGTCTGCAGGTAAAAGAAGAGGAAGAAGGGATCTTCTGACGAAATGCTCAGGTCGTACAGAATGCCACCAGCGAGCCTAGGTGCGCTATTCGCCAGGAGTGTGAGGGCTTTTGAGTAACAGCTACATGAATGATTTTTTTTTTTAAATTATTGCTATTTTTGATACATTGTTAGAGAGTTTAGGATGTAGACACTGCCTGCTTCCACTGCTATTGGCAGCAAAAAATGAATATATACATATATATATATATATACCCACCAGACAAAAAGAAACAGCGCTAGCAACAAGAGGTTCTGTACAGAGAGTGCCAAGAAAAATAAAACATTGAGCCAAATCTTCCTCTCCTAAATCCACGTGCTTCAAAAGAATTACACCAGTCAGAAATTTAGCCTAATGTACATGGAAAAGTTAATATGCCATCAACATCTGAAAAATGGTTAGAAATGAAGCCCAGGTATGGGCAAAGCACGCTACAGGTTGGAGCCAGGCTTATCTCACCAATGGATGTGACTGGACAGACCCCAAGAGCTGCTGGAATGAGCGGACTCTGCAGGTAACCGCTTGGTTACCTCTCTGCATCTTGCGGGCTTGCTACTCCTGCGGTCTCGTAGCTCACCTAGACAGTGGCCACAGTGACGTCCGACAGCACGTGGCATGTGGCACATGCCAGCTGGGGCCTCCGAGTGGGTCGCTGGAGGATGTGTCTGTTTGGGCAAATACTTTGGGGAAGGGCTGTTGGTGTGGAATGCTGCTGCCTTGTCTGGGAGCGGTGATGCTGCCCACTGGGTCACGCTTACGGACCAGAGACGTTGAACAGTGAGTGAGTTGCCAAGAGATCTAGCTTGTTTAAAGTTAATTTTTCTGAGGCAGCACCACAGACGGCCAGTTTTGCTGGTTCTTTTCCCAGTGAGTGTTTAAAGACTCTTGTTTGTAAGGGGCAGAGTATTAAACCATAGTTAAAAGCAAATTCAGTCTCTCTGAATCTTTTTCTCCCTTTGTTTGTACAACAGATTTCCAGTCAGTATAAGGGAACTGACTGCACAGAAGGAGCGATGAACTGACAGTACGATACATGTTGAAAATTCAAAAATTCGAATACAGACTAGTTAAATTCCAGCTGTGCGTTGGTGGATACGTACAGTAATTAGCCCATGTAGACAAGGCAGACTGGTAGACGTTCAAGACAAACCTTGTGCAGGTACTAGCTAGATCTGTGACGTCCTTTGCCTTCATTTAAATTTTAGCATAAATTGATAAACACATCAAAAATTCATTTTTTAAGGAGTTACTCCTGGTAGAAAGAGAATCAGCCAGAAATACTTTAAAAGAGAAGTATTGTTTGGATTTCAATCTAGTGGATAAACTGAAAGTGTTTAGACAGTCTATAATGAAGTGTTGTTGGCCTCTGGTCTGTAATAAATGCTTCAGTTTTATAGCTCCAAATCAGCTTTACCCATAAAATCTCAAAGGACTTTCTCTACTTAGCAAATCAACTAGGACTTAGTGTCCATAACCAGTGTATCCTCATGTATTATCAAAAAAGCTCTGCAGATCTAAGCTTATACAACTCCCACTGATATAAAAAAAACTTTTTGGAAGTTTTACCTTCACATTGTCAGTAGTTAGTCCAAAATCTGTGTTAGATAAGGCCCAAAAGATTTTTTTTGTCGTGAATAATTGGATTATTGATAGCAAAAAGATTTTACCGGCATGAAGTCCAATCCTCAATAGAATTATTTGGTGAGTTTCTGTTCAAGCAGTAGTCAGGTTAATGTGCGAGTCATTCCTTTTATTAAAAAGTTCTTGTTCAACATTTCTTCATTTTTACTATCCTTGTGCACTTACCACTCTTTACTCCTATATGATTTCAGTCATTGCTTCAGGGGTCTTAATCAAAATAGAGGTGCAGATCCTGTAACACACTCTCACAGTATAAACACAGTTTGAACATGGATGTAAATGTAATGTGCAAAATCCGTCGTAATGCTTCATTTTCTAAATGCTCTCTGCATCCCTTTCCACCACAACATTAAGAAAGTAGACTGGTTTTTCTTACCAATTCTTTCTGAATGCCCCGATAATAATCCTGCTCTGTTCATCCTCCTGATTCCCAGCAGAATTTCGAGGAAAAACGTATGTGGATTCACGTCTTGTCATAGAGGTTAAAGCCCTGTCCACGTTTGAGGAAACCCTCTTGCACTGATCTCTGCTCTGCACTTGTTTCCTTTGATTTATCTTCTGTTGTTTGTAGTTTCACTGATCACTTTCTTATTACTTTTACCCTTCCATCCATTTCAGTTTTGTACTCCTTTTCGAGCGATTTCTTATACCGCCCCTGCCACCTGCTCCCACCTGATGAATTGTCTGCTCAAACTGTTGATCTTGACCTGGCATGGTCTCTTCCACGGAAAATAAATGATGCCACACAGACATATAATGATGCCTTAATAAACATCCCGGGCACATTTGCTCCTCTGCAGAAGTGCAGAGCTAGAAGAGTGGTGTCCCAATTGCATGCTGCTGCCTGGGAGGCAGTGAAACGGAAGAGGTAGGAATTAAAAGAAAAATGGAGAAGTTTAGCTCTTTGTGTGTATTTAACCACACTTGAAAATCCCCTGGGCCTTTTTTTCCAAGGTCTTGTCTGCACTTACACTTGTGATCACTAGAAACAGCAATAAATATATTTTAATTCTTTAAATATTTTACATGGTGCTTTTTAAATTTTTTTCTTTATATTTGGGCTTGCCTGCAGCAGCAATTCATTTTTCAGAAAGTCAATATTATGAGTAATTTGGTAGAGGTCAGATGCCCTCTGTTGCTTTTCCTTCCAAGTCTGAGTGAGGCCCCATAAAAAAAATGCGGGGAAGTTTATGAAGTTTTTTTTTATTCTCTTACAGAGTTGGATAGTAGAGACGGTTAATCCACTCTTTCAGCTCTTTCAGGACTTTAGCGTCTGGATTTTTGATCCGCTAGACTGCTCTGTGAATTCCTGCAGGCCTTAAATCCAGTTATGATGGATACAATCTATAGCTTTTTTGTACCCGGTGAGGTCCCCCGCTTCAGCTGTGGTTACATCACCATACCTGTGCTGAAGAAGTCGTTTCTGTCAGTAAGTGACCTTTCTGATTATTGGATTTTTTTACCATAACTCATAGTTGTTATTTCTTGCTGAGATTCAGGAAAAGCTGATCCTGCGCAGCTGCAGCCTCCTGTTGTTGCTGCCTGGTTTTTTTGTGCTTCGTCCCATATGATAAATCTCAGTTATCACTTAGGACAGGGCAGGAATGCAACACTGAGGCCGTGGTGATTCGGGTCTGTAAATGAGCTGTGTGCTGGCCCTGGATCTAAGTCCTTCCTTGGATCATTTGAGACACAATTTAAAAGAGCACAGCTTAATATTTGTGTTTCGATCATTTTTTTTCTTTGAAATTTCCATTATTTTAATACTCTTGATGGATACTTGGAAACTATATTTATTTTCCATATCAGCTGGAAGCTTTTCCTTTTGACGTGGATTGATTTGTTTTGCACAAGTTTCTTGCAGAATAGAACCAACAGTACTAATTTTACGACTGATAATTATTAGTGTTCTCACTATTAATAGGCCTTCGTATCTGCAAGGAAACAGTAGGGTAGCATCCCAGCTTGTCTGGAAAGAGAGAGGAAAGCACTGGAGGCTATCAAACCTGGGAGCTTTTTGGGGCAGGAAGACTTTTGTTCCATATTGGTAAAAGATTTTTGTAGGGCAGTATTGGTGTTGGGGGCAGTACACTGATAAAATTACAACGGTGATAATAAAGATGCAGTGTATTCGCCTGATCTATTAAGAGCCCGATAAGATACGATTCCCCCAAAATTCAGGTGGAAATGATTGCAAGTCGGGGGTGCCGAAGGCAGGTCCAGCACGCCTGCGGCCGTGCCGCTCGCAGGGTACTTCAGGCAGGACCTTGGACGGTATTTCCAGCCGTGACCTGGCGCCAAGGGATGGCGGGTGGATTCTTACCGCAGCCGCTGCAGCCTTCTCACCGGCGACTGCAATGAGAAGTGAAAAGCAGGAGGAGGCCCTCCGTGTGCCCCCTTCCTTGGGTAGAGATGTCCAGACGCTATGTAGGTGGATGCCTACGTACTGTATACATTAAATACTCTTTGGGGTGTCTTGTTTAGGCATCCCTCATTCTGCCAGCAGGGTGTGGGATAAAAAAGAAACCCGTGGACTAGAATTAGTAGGTGATCCCACTCTGACCTGGAGGGTGTCAGTGCCAGCAGGAGGAAACCCTTCTCTCCAATGACACTTCGTTACCTGTGGACTCTGCTCTCTTCCGCAGCATGGAAAGAGTTCGGGCTGTGGCGTGTGACTCGGGAACGGTGCTGTACAGACTGTATGTTTGAAGGAGATGTTTTGACCTTTCTCATCTCTGACTGGTGTCGCAAAGATGGAGTGATGTAGAACAGAGATTTTGTGACAGACTAATAATAAGAAAGAATCTGACTGCCGGTTGCTCATTACTGGATCTCTTTTAAATGCCAGAACCTTCTATGTTTGCCTTCAAACAACACTGAGCACCTAAATCACCATAGTAAACAGATATAGAAAGAGACAGAGAGGTTAAAAGTGTACTCATAATCTCTTGCTTTTCCTCCTAAACATGTTTGATAGCAATATTGTTTCTTAAAAACAATATGACCTCATTTGTAAAGCAATATTCATGCTAAACTAGTCAGCTGTTAAATATACCCAGCACTGTGCATTATGATGAAGCTAAACCAGAATTTCAATTATTTTCTGGACACATTTAAAATTATAATACTTTACTGGGTTAGTGTTATAGTTCATCCAAATTACTCACAAAGTATCATATCAATCTCTTGCAACTGCTTATTGCTTACATATCTGAGAAGTTAGTCGAAGTAAGATGCTGTCGGGGTAATGACCTTCATGCTGGCTTAGTGCTTTGATGGTTATGTGGCTATAAGTGCAGGGATGTCTAATGGTCAAAAGTCAACGTTTGTTGGCCATAATATTTGTCAGAAAAGAAACAGACTATTCATTTGGACCAACATTTGGAACAGTATGTTCCTGAAAGGAAAACAAAGAGGGAAATAAAACACTTGATGGTCTGTGTGTTCTTCACTGGTGTTCCTTTTACGCTGAAATCCCAGCAAGTGAAAATTCACATTTCAAAATTATTTGCAGGTTTTTATTGCCCGGAATGCAAGATCAAAACAAAGCAAGAAGATGGGGAAGAGATATTTCATTACACTCCCACTTTGTACTTATGTACCTTAGATAAGGAGATGCTAAGAGAAAAATGATGCTGTGGCCGTGGTTTAACCAGCTACGAGTAACCAGCGTAGATTTATGAATATTATTGGCAAATATGGCTTAAAGCAGATCTCACTGGAGCTGCAGTATGGCTGTGTAGCCAAAGGGAAAATCAAAAGGTCCACTGCTCTTTAGAGAAATCTTATAATAATAGTGTACTTTTAAAGCCATATTATTTTTTTTTTTAAATAGACTGTAATACTAGGTCTTAGTCAACATGTTATTGCAGGGAACTTGCATTTTATGCAGCATCTCCAGATGCATACGAGTTGCGTGCTTTAATAAATACGTGTAAGAGGTGCTGTGGGCTTCATCTCTCCCCATCACTGGATCGTGAAGCTGAGTACTCAAGTAGCTCCAGATTCTCCATTCACCACACGAGCACGACGCACTTCCCAGCCAGCTCCTGCAGGACGAGTACAGGCAGCAGCATTTTGCAGTTCAACGGGCAGGGATTTTGAAGGGAAAGCGGCTGTTCATGGAGGTTATCCGTAAAAATATCTGAGCTTTGAACTGACCCACTGTGACTTGCAAGAGGCCACCTCAGCAATCAGCGGCGGATGCCGGAGCTGTCACAGTTGAGCCTGTCCCTTAGCCCCTTGCTCTGGCAGCCTTCCTGTCCAGGCTGACTCATTTACTCCTCAGTCACATTCCCCAAATCAGGCTGCTGCTGTTTACATATTAATCATTGATTATTAAGTAATAATTGTGGCAGTGAAGCATCATCATGCCGTAGTCTCTCTTTACGGCAGATAAGCCTATCTACTCCTACCCCGAATGGGACAAACTTAACATGTTTACGAGCTTTCTTGAATTGGGGTTAAATTCTTCTGTGTGAGACTGGGTTCTCCATTGTATTTAGCCAAGCTGGTCTGTTTTGAACTGGAGAGGCCAAGAAATAAGGAGCCTTTTAGAAATAATAATAATCAAACAATTTGTCTCTCACATTGTGCTATTCAATGCACTGAACAAGCATCAGTTATTAACAGAAACAGTAATTCCCCACAGTAGCAGCCCATACCTAAACACTCAAAAACAACCCTGTGAAGGGCTAGTACTTCAAGAGTTTTACACGTTGAACATAGTAATGAAAAGGAATATGATTATATGGATCTATTTTTAGCTTAAACATTGTGCTTTCATACACAGAATTCTTCGCTCTGATTAAGAACCTTTCAGAGAAAGTGTTGATCTTTCACTGCTTTATTACATCTAATATGTCCAGCTTCAAGTGAACCCCACGCACATTTAAAGCTGGGGCCCAACTGTTTTCCAGGGGAACATGTTGTGAAGAAATGCTGTCCATGAGATAAGCCATGGATTCACTAGAAATGCGTCAAAGATTATTTTTTTTTAGGATAAAAAGCAAGTGTCCATAAACATAATCCCCATCTTTCTATTTATAATTGTATTTAATATAAATGTACTTCATTACTGGAGAGCAGTCTTCACGGCCATACAATAGCAAACAAATTCGTCAGAAGCATCTTTAATTATTCATTTGGCTGTATTATATTTTATGCTACTTTTCATAAATGTTAATCTTTATTATTGCCCTACCAGGAAAAAAAGAAAGAAGGAAAGAAATACCTGTTATTAAATGACCTATCAGGCTGACATGGATAAATGTTGGTAGCTATTTAATTGTTTCCCATCTGCAGTTTTATACAGTTTCTATCAAACTGAAGGGTAATTTTTTTAGTAGCTGCTTATTTTAAATGTACAAAACCCTTGTGTGTAATTCCATTAGCTGCCCTACAGCATTGCAATCTACAGTTTCCCTGAGGCTGTTGTGAAATATTGATGAAATCCTTGCTTTTGTGGCTTCCTCTGATACACTAAACATTTGTCTGATGTTAGTTGAACTTGAATGGATCTGTTCAGAGTTATATCAGTAGTGACTTCAAAGGCTGTAAGGCTGTTACAGTTTTTTTTTACAAACTGAAGTTTCAAAGCCTTACCATGTGGTACTTTAAAAAAACAAAGTTCATATCAAATGAACCAAAGTGCTAGCAATACACTGGTAAGACTCATTACAATTTCAATTTATATAGATATATATTTTTTTGTGATTCTGATTGGTAGCTCGTGCCATTTAAACAAATTTAGATTGGTATTTAGGGGAACCTAGGATAATGAAAGAGGGAAAACATAATTTGAAACTTGGATTTTAAATGAGGTAATCTGTAAGTTTACAAAGCCACTCTGCTGTTTCCCACAACAATAAATAGGACAGGAGAGAAGAGAAGAAAGGCAAAGAGACAAAAGTTTCAGGCTTACGTTTTCATCAGTAAAGTGATTTACACTGGTGCAATTAAAATGACTAACGGGGAGAACGTATTTGCTGCTACTGTATTCCCTTTGGTTCAGGACCAAAGTGCGTGTTGGAAAGCACCCTTTGGGTCTGCACTGGCAATTAGGTGCTGTGGTGATGTGATGTGATGTGATGTGATGTGATGTGATGTGATGTGATGTGATGTGATGTGATGTGATGTGATGTGATGTGAGGACTGCCTGATACCCGCCTAAAACTTCGTCTGCCGAGGCCGGGGCGAGGACTTTGGTGCGAGGGGCGGCAGAGGGACGGACAGGCAGAGGCGGGGGCTGCTGCTCCTGCAGCAAAGCCGGTGAAGGTCCAGACCTCTGCATTCAGGTGATGCAGCGACACAGCTTTCGTCAGTGGCATATTGGTTGGACACACAGTCTGGAGAATGTCAAACACCTTCGACTGGTTGAAACAACCAAACTGCAAGTTCCAGGGCTTTGTAGAAAATAACAGACAGGAATGTTTTTAACCAAAGGCAAATTATTCCCTTACACTGTAAGCCCTCATGTAAGGAATTTGAACTGTTGGCTCTGAACACGGTTAGATCCATCTCTGCAACAGCTAGCACCTGGCGATTCAGCCATTCTGACTGACTGAATCCGGAGCAAGGCAAACATGACTGAAGCTGCTTTTTTTTCCACAGTGCGCTGAGTATGCACACAATTAAAGAAAATTATTCCAGAAAGTAACTCCATAATAATTCTGTCTCGGCTATGGACCAGCTCAGCAGGGCACATTAGCTCACCTCTCTTTTTTCCTTTTGTTTGTTTTTGGGTTTTTTTTCCTGTTTTATTACTGGTTTTGCCTCAAGATTATGGGTCGCTCACAAGCCGGTTCCCTGGGTGTTACGCTTCCAGCCACTGATCATCTCCATTTGACTCGTAACTGTGTAGGATGCCATGTACGAAAGGCATAATCTGTTCTCCTTTGCGCTGCTGACAGTCCCACTGAAACTAGTGGGTATTTTGCCTTCTTAACCAGTAGGAAATTGGACAGTTAATAGAAAACTTTACAATACAATTCTAATTAGAGAACAACAAAATGAAAGCCCCAAATTGCTTCAGCATCATATATAAATAATGGTTGTGGCTCCATGGAATTGCCTTTGTGTGTTAAAATTCAGCTGTGGCAGTGTGGTGGGTTGGCCCGGGCTGGACACCGGGTGCCCCTAAAGCCGCTCCATCGCCCCCTCCTCAGCTGGGCAAGGGAGAGAAAATATAATGAAAGGCTCCTGGGTCGAGATAAGGGCAGGGAGATTGAGATCACCCAGCAATTACCATCATTGGCAAAACACACTCGACCTGGGTAAAAATTAATTGAACTTATTACCAATTACCAGAGACCTCCATGGCTGCAGGGGGACAGCCTGCCTCGCCATGGTATTCCTATTATTCAAATATTCCCAAATTATCCAAAATAATTAACTGGCCTCCCAGAAAAGAGGCAATTGAGCATATTCAGCCTTTTCTGAGGTTTTGAGAACATCTAAAACCTTCTTTGGCATGCACATAGCTTTAGGAATAAACCTCCCACTCCCAGGGCGTTTAGACCAGTTGACAGAGGTGCTCCTTCGTCTCCTACACCCGGGACTCAGAGCCAGATGCTCTCTGCTCCCTCCGTGACGAGAATGGTAACCTTTCCCTGCGTTTTCATCTTGCAGAACTTAACAGAAAGTTATTTCCCTGGTACAGAAATTGTTAACATAGTTTAAACAGCTCTGAAATGGTATAATTCACCCTTGTATTACAAATTTCATGTTTTGAGAGTTCTTTCCATGAAACTGCATTGCATTTCCAGAGTGCTGCATTGGTTTTAGCCCTGTTAAATTCCAAAATGTCTTTGATATAAGAGTTATGCAACAGAGTAGGGGCTTTTTTTTTTTTTTTCCTCAGTTGCCAATTTATCTCTTCAGTTAATTTTCAAACTGGGATGAATCTGTAGCTATGAACTTCTACAAAGAGCCAGGTTAAGATTTGTCTTTGGGTAGCTAATGTAGTTAGACATTTTTGAGAAAAAGGAATGAGAAGTGGTCATTATCCATTATCTGCATGAAATATTTCAGAGAAAGAAACAGCTTCTGCCAAACACAAAAAGATGTTTGAGCTGAAGCCAGACAAGAAGGAAACAATATCACCTTATAGCACTGTGAGATTGCTCTACTAATGATGTTATTTCAAGTGAAACTGGAATATATATATGAAGAAGTGCAGATGGTGCATGGGTTTTACACGGATTAGCAGTGTTGTTCTGGACAATGATTCACTGTCCCTTTTCTTGGCAGAAAATAAATTTTCCAGTCTTGGAAAGAAACGTGTATATATATATTTTAGGAAATGTTTCTCTATGTGGAAAAAGAGCAAATTTGAGTGAAAATGGCATCCACTGGTGGAAAAGTTAACAGTCAGAGTGAACACTTTTTAAAAAAAGATGTATTCACACTCTACAATTCAAGGTCAGAAGTGATGTATAACGTGGTGCAAATTACAGGTTAGTCGGGGGTGCAAGGGCTGGAAAGTCAATATTGGATTCGACATCGCTGGGAGCTCAGCTCAGTGCTGCCTGCGCAGTACGGTCAAGGCTTCAAGGTGGATGTGGGTGGAAGTTTAGACCCCTAAGTTCAGAAAAGAGTTTTTGCAGGTGTATTAACTGCACCTGCTTTCTTTTAGTTACTCTGTGGAAATACGCTAGAAATATCTAAGAAAATTATATCTTTTGAAGAATAAAGAATCAGCTCTTTATTGCAACCCTTGTTCTAGAGAAGCAGATTTCTTAAGTTACCATGAATCCAATCACAAAGGCACAGAGGAATTTTTTTTAAAAAGTTAATACATTTTAGAATTGTATTTATGATTATTATCCATATGATACTATTATCCTTACTGATGTCATGATTTTGACATAGACTATCTTGGGATTAATCAGCACTAAACCCAAATACTGCATCTCCATTTAGAAAGCCAGAAATTATTTCCATTCAGTGCTCTGAAGCTCCTGAGCTTTGTCCACTCTTCAAGATAGTGAAATTACAGTCCCCCACTTCTTTAGGACTGCACCCTGCCCATCCTACATCTCCATCTGGACCTGTTTAATTTTGGTGGGAAAAATTCTCATCTGGGAAAAGGAGGAAGCGTTCATCTGGTTATTGCATTTGGATTTCTTTAATTTTTTTTTTTTTTTTTTTCTTGCAAGACAGCTATATATAAGCATCTCAAAGGTTTGGAATGTCAGAATAAGCCTGGAGGAGAACTGGGGGGAAGAGAACAGGTCATTCAACAATTTATTATATGGACTTTGGTATGATGTGCAAAATTTATGCTACTTATTACAGAGACTGCATTTAAAGCATGTGGGTATACAGGCCTAAGACACCCTTTACTTATAAAATAAATAATGCAAAGTCCACTTAAATTAATGTTATTTCTGTTAAATAGCTACATCAGTTCATATCAAACTTCATGTCCAATGAAATCTTACTATAAAACTCTGGTGGAAGGACACATGCATTTCTTGTACCCTAGGTTGTCTGCACGGAAGAGGTCTCAACTGTCCTTAAAATGCCCACAGCAATTTAAATCATTTAAATAAACAGAAACAGTTTTACAAGTAGGATACTGAAATGCATTTTCAAAGCTGCCCAGAACCCTTAACCCTTAAAATGGACCTGACTGATGGTTTTGTGAAATTGTGATGCTGCTTTCTAATAAGTTACTTTTACCACTTTCATAAGATTGTGTCTGTATCTTATACAGACACCAAAAAAGAGGGTTTCTCAGCACAAGGTACTCTTCTGTAAAGGTTATAGTAAACATGGCAATGCCTAATTAAGCAGAAAATTTTATCTGTACTGTGGGGGATGTGCAGCTGTCTGGTACTTCTGCTTCTCCTAGTAAATCCTTTTAGAAGGGCAAAGGATATTGGAAGGAAGAAACTGCTATATGTGTCTTCCAAAGGAAAAAATTACCTTCCAGTGAAAAATGGGTTAATAGTATTTAAAGAATGGGTGCTGAAATGGAGAATCAAATTTGCACCGACCCAAAACCGTGTGAATGCTATTTGTTGTCTGTTTTGTCTGGTTCCTTCATTGGATTCCCTCCTTATTTTTGTTTTGCCGGGTGTAATATGCTTGGCACTGTGATACATCCTGGCAAGGGGCCAGCGTCGCTACCTACGCTGTGCAGTATCTCTAACACCGCGAGAACCGTGTCAGTCCTGCTATCGGTTCGTGCTGCTTGTTTAACAAGGTTACTACTCATGACGTGTAGGAGCCTTTGCCGCCTCCATGTTCCTCCGTTCTCCTTGTCCCCCTGAAAACCATGCGAGCTCGGAAAGGGGTACATGGGAAGTACTGTCTGGTTATTAGGGAAGAAGTTTAGGGATGTGAAATAAGTATTTTGTTCTTGGTGGTGTCTTTGCTGCCTGCCTCAGTCTGTCTGGAAATGGGGCTACTAGTATTTTCTGTACCCCAACACACTACTAAAAGGCTTATTTTTTTAATATTTAACACTTAATATTTAGCTTCTTTGCTGAAAGCATCTGCTGAAGAGCACACTGTCCCTACTACTATGCGATTATTTTTTTATCATGCTAAAAAGGTGTCCAGGTCATTTGCTCATAGCCACTGCGGTTATCTTTACCTCTGGTTGTGAATCTGCCTGGTATCGCCTCTGGAGTAAGCCAAGCCCAACTCTAAGCCAGTGTGATCTGTGCAGGTCCTAAAACCATAGGAAGGGCATAGGAAAGACGACTCACGTAGGTTCTTAGCCCATGCATAGAGCAAGCCGTCATTTCCCGCTGCTTATACTGCAGCTTCATCCAGGAAACAGTTCTGCTAGTTCTGGTTCATCTCTTTGGCTTGACAGTAAATATGTGTTGGAAGGGGTGAGATACACGTGCAAATAGATGGAAAAATTGAACCACGTATCTCAAAAAACTGTGGAAGGTTTTGTCCATATGTTAATCAAAATGTTTCTACCTTTTCTGCCCATCCCTTTTGATTTGCTAGAAGGATAACCTTTGTGCAGGAGTACCAGATTCAAGAGAGCAAAATGAGCCAGGTTCTCAAAGGGCCATAAGACGGGTTTTCTCAGAAGATGGGAAGGAATTGGATTTTAAACAAATAACACTTTTTGGCTTATTTACCTTTTGTTTTCTCAGCTTTTAGGGTTACTTCACAATTACGAGTACTAGAGTTTTTTTTTTTTTTATTTTTGCTTAGTTATTTTTAAGAGCAGCTTTGATTTGGGGGTTTTGGCATTTTATTTTATTTTAATTTTTTACCACAAAAAGCTGCCACAAAAAGCTCGATCTTAAGCAAACACAACAAAATCCTCCTGAGCCTGCAGTGCAGTCACTGGGGTTAGCAGCACTGCGTTTGCACCTAACTGGAAGAGCTCATCAACATATCTCCCACGAAGACCTGTGCTTCTGGAGTCAACATTTAGTTTTGATGAGTGACTGTCAATACCAGTGAATTGTTTCCGTGTCTGCTTGAATTGTGCATAACAGCTTTGCAGTGCCTGTTAAAAGAATTACACTGGCGTTTTGTGAAAACGTACCTGAACCACTCGTTCTGCTCCGTCCCTTCTTGGGGGGGTCTGGGAGTGAGTTGCTGACTGTGTTGAGTCGTTGTGAATTTATCCACTGACTGCAATGGAGCCAGTTCACCCTTAAAAATCCTCTTCTCTAATTCTTCAGTCTGTTTTTAGCCAGGTTATCTCCTGTAACTTAGGCAGAATTACTGCTGATATAAGGCCAGGAAAAAACCTAAACTGAATTCCTTAATTAATTCTAAAATTTACAGCTCTTCCAGTATCAAGTTCATCTTATTAATTAAATAGTTAATTTGTCAAAGAAAATCTTTCTGGACTTGTTCTACTTTTCCAGTTTTACAGTTAACTTTGATCTACCGCTGTCACGTCTTAATACTCTCCTGTAACTTCCAAGGGTTCTTGCCCTGAAATTTATGTATTTGTTTTTATTGAAGCACAATTTGCTTTTATGGTACACAGTACATTACTTTTATAAACAAAAGAGTTGCATTTATGCCTATTAGCGCTTTCAGATGTTGTATTTTGACATATAAATTATTTGTGTACATTCTAAAGTGCATTTTTAGGTGATCAAATGGTAAAAGGTTACTGTACCTAGATGATGCTATGAACCAGGAAGATTATGGCAGTTATTTTTCTTCTGTTCCTTGCCAATTCTACCCTTTCTCTTGCTGAGGCTAAAAACAATTTGATAGAATTGAAGCTTTTAGTATAAACTTTAAATTCTTAGATATGAATTTTCCAACTGTCCCATTACAGGACAGTTAGAATTATACTCCCATGACAGGAAAATTATTAACTCAGCATCTCTGGCAGTTATAAAGAATTATGATCATCTGCCAATAAAATGCAGCAACCTTCACAAAAAGAGACATCATTTGGCTTTTTTCATTTCCAGAACTAACAGGCAATAATGTAGATTAAAACAAATTCCAGTACAGAAAACACATAGTGAAACTAGAAAACTCAAACTGTAGTATTCTCCGTTAACAAGTTATTTCATATATTGACATTACATTTCAGGTTATGTCCAAGAGGAAGACATAAAGGAAGAGGAAGATATAAAGGAGGAGGAAGAAGATGATGACGACAGCAACTCAACTGCTCAGCTCCAGGGCAGCAATGACACTGGCACGGATGAGGAACACGAAGTGGGTCCTGAGCATAAAGGGAACTTCAGTTACCAGAATTCCCCTGTCAGTCATGTATCTAACCAGGATGCTGAAAACGAATCACTACTAAGTGATGGTAGTGACCACGTGGCAGACATTAAAAGCATCTGCTCTAGAGAGCCACAGGACCCAAAACCCAGCACCCATCCCAAAGCCCAGAATGAAGCACACAACTGCATGGATAAAATGACAGCGGTCTATGCCAACATACTGTCAGACTCTTACTGGACGGGCTTAGGGCTGGGTTTCAAGTTGTCTAACTCGGAAAAGAGGAGTTGTGACAACAGAAATGGAGGGAACAAAGCTGATTTTGATTGGCACCAAGACGCACTGTCAAAAAGCTTACAGCAGAATTTACCTTCCAGACCTGTCTCGAAACCCAACCTGTTCAGCTCGGTCCAGCTCTACAGGCAGAGCAGCAAAATGTGTGGAACTGTGTTCACGGGTGCCAGCCGGTTTCGGTGCCGGCAGTGCAGCGCTGCCTATGACACGTTGGTAGAACTGACGGTTCATATGAACGAGACAGGTCACTACCAAGATGACAACCATAAAAAGGACAAGCACAGGCCTACCAGCTACTCAAAGCCCCGCAAACGGGCTTTCCAGGACATGGACAAGGAAGATGCACAAAAAGTTCTGAAATGTATGTTCTGTGGTGACTCTTTTGATTCCCTTCAAGATCTGAGTGTTCATATGATAAAAACAAAACATTACCAAAAAGTGCCTTTGAAGGAGCCGGTACCAACCATTTCTTCAAAAATGGTCACTCCAGCAAAGAAACGTGTGTTTGATGTCAACAGGCCTTGCTCCCCCGATTCCACGACGGGGTCTTTCTCAGATACTTTTTCTCCTCAGAAGAATGCGAACCTGCAGTTATCATCTAACAACCGCTATGGCTACCAGAATGGCGCCAGCTATACGTGGCAGTTTGAGGCCTGCAAATCCCAGATTTTGAAGTGTATGGAATGTGGAAGTTCCCATGATACCTTGCAGCAGCTCACGACCCACATGATGGTCACTGGCCATTTCTTGAAAGTCACAAGTTCAGCTTCAAAGAAAGGAAAGCAACTTGTTCTGGATCCTTTAGCTGTGGAAAAAATGCAATCGCTGTCTGAAGCACCAGCCAATGACAGCCCAGTTTCAAAATCAACCAGTAAATCTTCTGCAGAATGCATAGCTGCCACCTCTGAACTAAAAAAAGAAAGTAAAAAAGATAAAGCTGATGATGCAAACAAAGATGAGAAAGCAGTAAAAACTGAAGAGTATGAAGATACTCTTCAGAAACCACTGGATCCCACAATGAAATACCAGTACCTCAGAGAAGAGGATTTAGAAGATGGTTCAAAGGGTGGTGGAGACATTTTAAAGTCCTTGGAGAACACTGTCACGACAGCCATCAATAAAGCTCAAAATGGAGCGCCCAGCTGGAGCGCGTATCCCAGCATCCACGCAGCTTATCAGCTCTCAGAAGGAGCTAAGCCGTCTTTGCCCGTGGGTTCCCAAGTACTGCAAATCAGGCCAACGATCACAAATAAATTGAGGCCCATAGCTCCGAAGTGGAAGGTCATGCCTCTGGTCCCTATCTCAGCAAATGTGGCCCAGTGCACTCAAGTGAAGAAGGAAACTGATGACAAGGAGGAGGTACAAAAGGACTACGCTAAAGAGGGCATTCAAGCTGAGCCTGCCTCACTCAGTCAGAGCGAGAGAGAACCTCTCCTCAAATCTGAAGCCTCTGTGGAGCCAAAAAAGTCAGAACCATGTTCCTTGAAAGAAGAAGACAAAATTAAAGAGGACAGCGGAAAAGAAAAAGCAGTTCTCAAGGAACCAACAGCAGCTTCCCTTAGTAATGGTTGCGCTGCTGCCAACCATTCGTCCGAACTGCCTTGTGTCAACCCTCTCAGTGCGTTGCAGTCAGTACTGAATAATCACTTGGGCAAAGCCACTGAGCCTTTACGGCCTCAATCCAACTCCAGCCCCAGCTCTAGCACAATTTCTATGTTCCACAAACCTAATCTAAATATGATGGAGAAGCCAGTTTTATCTCCTGGTCCAACCCCACCAAAGCCTGCAAGTGTATCCAGGCACTATTTGTTTGAAAACAGCGATCAACCTATTGACCTGACCAAATCCAAAGGCAAGAAAGCTGAGTCAGCTCAAGCACAATCTTGTACTTCTCCACCTCAAAAGCACGCTCTGTCTGACATCGCTGACATGGTCAAAGTTCTTCCCAAAGCCACTACACCAAAACCTGCTGCATCTTCAAGGATCCCGTCTATGAAATTGGAAATAGATGTCCGACGCTTTGAGGATGTCTCAACAGAAGTCTCCACTCTGCATAAACGGAAGGGCAGACAGTCAAACTGGAACCCTCAGCATCTTCTTATCTTGCAAGCTCAGTTTGCTTCCAGCCTCTTTCAGACATCTGAAGGTAAATATTTATTATCAGATCTAGGCCCACAAGAGCGCATGCAGATTTCAAAATTTACTGGACTGTCAATGACCACCATCAGCCATTGGTTGGCAAATGTCAAGTATCAACTTAGGAAAACCGGAGGAACAAAGTTTTTGAAAAACATGGACAAAGGACATCCAGTCTTTTATTGCAGCGACTGTGCGTCTCAGTTTCGAACCCCATCTACTTACATTAGCCACTTAGAATCTCATCTAGGTTTCCAAATGAAAGACATGAACAGGCTGGCTGTGGAGCAGCAAACCAAGGTAGAGCAAGAAATCTCCAGAGTTTCAGTTCAAAGATCTCCTGAAACAATAGCTGGAGAAGAGGACACAGACTCTAAGTTCAAATGTAAGTTGTGCTGTCGGACATTTGCGAGCAAACATGCAGTAAAACTTCATCTAAGCAAAACACACAGCAAGTCACCAGAACACCATTCACAATTTGTAGCAGAAGTGGATGAAGAATAACTCTTAAGGTATGCATGCTCTATAGCGAGTTTTAATTTCATCAGTTTTAAGGAGAAGACATTCGTACTTTCTTAAATGCAGGAAAACAGTATAAAATGCATAATGTACTCCTGCTTCATTAATCTAATTGCATGTACATATCCATTTTATAATGTTTTCAAGAAGAGAGCTTGGTAAATGCATAACCACATTGCCCTATATAGAAAAGTTGCTTCTTCTTAATATTTTCAAAATAGCTGTTTTCCCAGTTCTCTGTTTCTAAGAATTAGTCGTTTCACATCCTATGCGCTTCGATGTGGAATGCAACTACTAAAAGCTACTCTGCGATGAGAATGGAAAAAGCAGAAAAAAAGCACTGAAAACCAAAAGATTATTACCTCCTTCAGTGCTAACGCACCAGTAAATCTGATTTTGATGGGGGGAAAAAAGACAATTCAAATGTCAAATTAGCAAAATCTTAATTATTCCAAGTTTCTCATAATCTCAAACCCAGCCTCAAGAATCGACAAGTAACTCTGAAAAATTCATATCTAGAAGTTCGGTTATTCTTTTGTTGATATCTGGATATTCAGTTTTGTAAAATATTTCAATATTTTACACTTAAACACTTACTATTGTGCGTGGCCTTTTTTGTCACATCATTTTAACCTCTCTCTCCATCATTCCTTTTTTAATCTCTAAGATGTTTGATTATATTTTGTTTCATGTTGGTGGGAGTGCTAGTCAATCCATAAACATCACTGACTTCAGTGCAAGTTTGCGTGTAACCTGGGGGGTTGATGCTTAATTGAGGAAGCAGCTAGGCTTTTTACAAGCTTGATATTTCGAAGACCTGTTAGTAGGATACTTCTATGTTAGTGTTGCTATTTTTTGCGAAAAGATACACCAACCGAAGTACTGCCACAACCAATGTTTATCACATGTAATGTAATATTCAGATGACACAAATTTTTGCATTTTTTAATTTTATTTGATTCACAAACTTGAATATTCTTGATTTAAATAAATATGCAGAACATCAACTAAAAGTCCAAATAGAAGTTTTTTGTTCTAACGAGTTTATTTCCAGCAAGGCTCCATTAGTCATTCCCAACAATTTCTCCAGCAGACTCAGGCTCTGCTTCTGTTCGCAGAATAATCATGTGCAGATTCAGATTTTCTCCAATGGGTTCATTACTTGAAAAACATTTGGAAAATGAATTCGTCAGACATTCAAAATTAAAGATGTGTTGTGAGTTGTCACTTACGCCACCTGCTATTGTGGCTATTCTCTGGCTAATTGAGGGTGCAAGCACTTTGAGGATGAATACCCGTTTGTGTGAAGATTTCACATTTGTTTGCTGCAAATATTCATGAAGCCTTAAGAAACACTTTCTGTGTACAGAGCCAGCGCAAGGACTATGCATCACTTAAGCTCCATTAAAAAGGCTGCTTTTGAATAATTTAAACCACTAATCAAAGGGTTACTTTGGGATGGGTAATAGAAGCTATTACTATAGAGTATAACGCCAGAATTCAGGTGCAGTAAGATTTAAGTTTTGCATACATCTTGTACATGCTGTCTGCATTTGACTGGATTTATCCTTTCTTCATATTTTAGCCAGCAAAATTCCATCTAGCTCAGAAGGAGTTTGTTTTCTAAATGGGGCTGATACCCTTAAGTTCCTATTTTGGCATTTTTAACCTGACATTGGGACTCAACAAATAAATGTTCCTTGTTTATCTGACCATTCCAAATCAACATACCTGACAAAATATCAGAAAACTGCAAGAGATCGGTTAGGAAAAATATACCATACTTGGTTTCCTTCCCCACCAGTTAATGATTATTAAGACTCTGACATTCATAGTTTTCACACAAGAGATATCAGAGCAAACCAATAATTTGGATACTATCAAACAAAAGCTATCTGCCAAATATATTAATATAACAGTTATTTTGGCACATTCATGGCTTAATACGTGACAAATGTTTCAGATTTGGTCTTAAAAGCACCGTGTTATTACTAAGAGGCAAACCAAACACCCACCTTTATAAACATGTTTCTATTTCTGAGGATTTGGGGAACAAATACAAAGGAAAAAAAAAAAAAAAACCCACAACAGTGGCTTCTGCATCGTAATAACCTACACAGACACATCGCAGGTATTATTCAGGTGGTATGTAACTACATAAATAAGGTACCGTCCTTCTTGTCTTTGGGTACCGAGAAATTGCTGTCCTCTTAATACTCATCCATTTCTAATTTATATCAAGATGCAGGTTGTATCTTACCTTTGAAAAAATATATTTAAATTGCAATGACAGAGTGATAGCACTGTTATCTGGAACTATAATTTTAGTTGGTATGCATGATAGCACAAATTGTATGAAATGATGGGGTATTTTGGATAGCATTGTAAAGATTTTATTACAGTTTTAGAGCCGTAGGCCTACCAAAGTTCTGACGATGGCAGAAGTGTGGAGGCCAGAATTTATTCATATGGTTTCCTCCTGAGATCGGCAAGGAG
The DNA here is from genome assembly GCF_011004875.1 of Balearica regulorum gibbericeps. Taxonomy (NCBI): domain Eukaryota; kingdom Metazoa; phylum Chordata; class Aves; order Gruiformes; family Gruidae; genus Balearica; species Balearica regulorum. The sequence continues at coordinate 15,609,916 of NC_046199.1, read as the reverse complement.
ACTAAATCAAATAACAGGGATTTTCAGAGTTTGCTTATTCTTACCATGTTATTTTTAAGATTCAGTATACATTTGAATAATAACATAGAGGAGAGCACAGTATTTAGAAACAAGAAATATAAGGCATACTGAGATTCTTAAAACGCACATGTGCATTTGCATTTACTTCTTCTAGGCAATACTGTAGAGAAATAGAAATAAAAATAGAGAAAATATATGGAAATAAATGGAAATAAAACAGTGGAAAGAGTACTCGAAGTATAGAAATACATAAAATGCTTTCTATATTTCAATGAAATTTACTATTAAAGGTTATATTTTAAAATGTTAGCTATCATTAAAAATATAAATGAATAATCTGGGTTAGTGCTGTAGAAAAATGTTATGTATATGGATTTCTTTTTAAGACCTCTGTGAGGCTGTTTATAAGAAATTTGCTATAAATTCTTCTTAAATGTAAAGACGTATATATCTGTTTTATATTCATCTTTGGTGTTTTCTTGAGTTCTTCTAACTGATATGGGTTTAGTAATATAATGTAAAATTACGTGTAATATACAACAATCAGATGGCTCTATTCTCTTTCATTTAACCCGCTTCAAATTTGTTTTTATTGCTATTCTTCAAAGAAAACCCATGAACATTAGGGAACATGGCTTTAATTAGAAGTAATTTGTATGTTGACTTATACCTTTGAAGAACACTTGTTCATCTTTTCAACTAAATTAGAATTTTTATGTTGTCCTGAGAAAAAAGACAAGGCAGAATTGTATTTCTCACTTTAAAGTCAGGTTGGTAACCGAGGCGTTCTGTGGTCTTATCTCCAACTTTTTATAGAAATAAGTCTCCATAGAGTCAAATTTACCAACTTGATTGGGGAGATTTCTTTTTCAAAAGACCCTGATAAGTAAACAAGCAGCTACCTGAGATGAACTAATTTGAAAGTAAGGCTGCTGCAAAACAAAAAAATGAGTCATAATGATAAACAGTTTTTCTCTCTGTTTCCTCCTTTGTCTTTTTTTAACCATCAAGTTTAAAGCTTCTACAGTGCTTTTTTTCTACTTTATAGGAGACAACTGACATTCTGTGGTAAATGGAAGAAAGAGCAGAGCAGAACTGAAAATCCTCTAATGCACTGACACTAACTTGCCCTCTATTGTTGAAAATGAGCAGGCAATCATGATTGTTCATCAAATGGCTCCTAATGCAGTTAAAGCATTCAGCTATAATTTCTCCTTGCATTTATAATTACTGTCATAGACTGCACACCTCAGTGAGCAGATTAAAGCTATAAACTATTTAGCCGTAGCTTTAAGATGAGGAACTTGATTTGTCTGGCAGCAGTTATTTGTTAGAGAGCTTGACACTTCACATAAAAATGACTCAACTTGATGAAGAACAATGCAGTTTAAGCAATGCAGTGATTTTAAATCAGTCATTATACCACGCCCTGTAAGAATTGCAAAGCAATTTGTTAAATGATATATAGGACACGTAGATAACTGTATGTGTTAAGTATACCAAAATAGAAGATTTTTTTCTTCTGCGGATTTTATTTTCTCATCCCTCTGAAACAGTAGGAGCTGCTCTGAACATCATGTTCCACTATTAGCCAATGCCGGTGTTACATGGGCAAGGACAATTGCCTGAAGTAGTAGTCCCAAAACTATATTTTAGAGAATTTAGCTTGCTCTTCAGCTTTCATTTCTTCTTAGCAACAAATATTAAGAACTGAGAGACCCCTCCAGGAGCATCAGACGTGCTGGGACATGGCTGCCTGCAGTTGTGTCCACCATGATTTTGTAAGCAGAATTTACCTTACCAACAAAACTTTGGGTTCTTCTCACCACGTCATCAGCCAGAAAGAGGGGGGGGTCATTGCAATGAAAGCCTTGATTATTCATTTCGAATGGGCCTTTTCTGACAACATCTTGTTGGAAAGTGATGACTTCTCCATGGTAAAGATGGGGAAGTCCCATTTTACAATAGACTTTTGTTGGGATAAACTGGGTAAAATTGCTGAGCGCCACAAAGGAGAGAAGAGGAGGCAGGAGATTAAGAAGAGAAATAGGTTGGCCTTTCCACTGTGCTGGAGGAGAGACATAGAGCCCATCCTCAGCAAGGACCTGCCTCCAACCCATCACTCCTCCCTCAAAATAGGCCTGTTCTGGTGAAGCCTCGTTCCTCTAATCCTTTGTAATCTGTGACTGTTTCCCCAAAGTGGTAGATCAGGATATTTTTTAATTTAGCATTTTTAAATCTTCAAAATTTTCCCAGATAGTACTTTTTCAATCTAGCAACAGTCCTTGTAAAACCAATAACAGTGTGTTCTTGGCTTCTGTGGGAGCAGGGTCAGGCCAGATGATAACATCAGAGTGTGTGAGCACAGGTATATCAGTGCAGATTTACTTGATTTTTACAAATACTAGAGGTTGCTATGAAGATCAGTGTTATTTAAGATTGCATGAGTACATCCAACCCTCTAGGTCAACCCCTATTGTTTCTAGGCTCTGTGTGAGCATACGGTATATGACAGTTCCTCCCCTCAAAAGGCAGGAAATATTCTGCTCACAAAGAAACAGAAACTTTTAAGTATTTTGACCAAATTTTAACTGACCTTGAATAGCACCTACCCCCTCAAGCATTCAGTATTCATAAGGATATCAAAATCTCACCTTCTCCTTGCTGCATCTGATATTATTAAATGCTACAGCCTTTATAATCTATAGCAGAACATTTTTACCCAGTGAGACTTCAAAGGAAGGGTATCCGAGTCTTATTTATGCATTTTACACCTCAGCAATCAAATCGCAAAGATCAATAACAAAAGGAAAAGACATGAGCAGTATCCAGCCCTCAAAAGCACCTTTCAATAAAAATAATGTAATTTAGCAGGATGATCACTCAGTGCAAATATGATGGAGCACAGATGGAAAATAAGGAACATTATAAATATGGCTTTATGGGAGGAGGAACAGAGGAAGAGATTTTTCACTATTTATTGGGATAATGAACAGATAATTCATGATTATTAAGCTGTAGTCTTCAGGCCTCATTCTGCCGTCTCTTCCCATCTCCTCGGTTCAGAACTGGATCTGTTTGTGCACCCAGGCAGGGTCCGGTGGCTGGGGAAGGATCAGTTTTCCCATGTCCTTTACGCTAGTTTTCCCATGTCGCAGCATCACGCAGGATTTACACCAGCTCAGCTCCAACTCAGGACCCTGCCTGCGAGAAGAGGAATGAGGTAGAACAAGCAACGTGCAGCACAGAGCTGGTGTCGTAGCTGTGACGGTGATTCTTTTTCAAGAGCATCTCACCTTCGGGAAAGGGGCAGCAGACCTGGGCTTTCCAGCCTGAGATAATAACATTAAGACTGCACCAGGTAGCAAGACCAGAGTCCCTGAGAGAGCCGAGAGGACCGACACTCATCCTGCCACCTCCCCGGGTCTGCAGAATCGCGTTTTCCCGAGAGCACGAGCTGGCCGAGCCCTTGAAGGTGTGAGGTGGCAGGAAAGGTTTCCTACACACAAGTTTGCAAGAGGCACCCGGCTCTGGGGTGCAGCGTTGGCTCTGTCGGCTCTGTCGCTCTGTCGCTCTGTCGCTCTGTCGCTCTGTCGGCTCTGTCGGCTCTGTCGCTCTGTCGGCTCTGTCGCTCTGTCGGCTCTGTCACTCTGCTCCCCGGCAATGGACGGACGGGACGGCTGCGGGGCATGGCGGAGGCCGGGCAGGAGAGACGAGCTTGCACCGGGGGTCGAGACTGAGGCAACAGCAGCAGCTTGCTGGTGCGGAGGGAAGGAGGGAGACATGGGGCCAATAGGGGACTTGTTCGTAGTAGTAAATTTACACAATCCTTTTATTAAAACAAAACAATTCCTCCTCCCCTCCAAAATCCCTCCCTGCAGCACTCAGCACCAGCTCTTCTGCCAGGGGTCAGCACACGCAGGACTAGGGGAGGGAAGGATGGGGGAGTGGAGGAGGTTGTCATGTCTAATGAATACCCTGAATGTATCGAGATATATATTTTTTTCATTTCAGAAAAGGTTCCATTAAGAGGGAGACAGCCCTAACATGTGCTTTGGCCCCTCATCAGATTTATGAGTATTTGCTCTGCTCTTTAATAGGAAACTCTGCAGCAACTGCCACCTTGCCTGCTCTCCCTGAGATACACAGTGGCTTCGCGGGGAAATGCACTTCATTATTAATGTGAATTTGTACGTTTTTATGACACTGCTTGGGGGAAGGGGCAGGCAGAGATTTCCTGGTGATATATGCTCATTTCTAACCATTTATTGTCCCAGACAATCGAAGAACAATGATAAACATTGTTATGGAAAGTGGAGGGTGCCGCAGTGACATTTTTGAAGGGAAAGGAGAGGTGGCTAGAGTGGCTTTGATGTGGTTGTTTCCCTCCACCCCACCTCCTCCAGCAGCTGCATCAGATCAAGCGACAAGAGTCGTCTGGTCGATGGCAGCCGCTGCCTCCCCTCGCCCGCCCTCTTTCAGGCCGGCCAAGACCGTTTGCTCGGTGCTTGGCTACGGCGGAGGGGGTGCGGATGAAGGGGCAGGAGCTGGTCCTGTGGGAAGGCCGTGGTGCAGAGGACCGCAGGCCTCAGAGCGGACGGGTGCTCAGCGTCCCTGTGCCCCCGTACCCCGCAGTCTCTTTGCGATTTACCATCAAGTGACCCAGCATGGAAGCTCTGTGTGCACAGCAGCAGCTGCGAGGCAAAGCAGGCCAGGAAGAGAAAGGTGAGGGGACGGGGACGTGGTTTACCAGGACGTTCTCAGCATCCTCCGGTTTCCCTTTCTACTGCCAGGCTCCTCCGTGATTAACACAACCGTGCAAGAGCTCCAGCAGGAGATGAAAACCATGGGTTTGGGCTGCATTGGAGAACCAAAAAAGTTCAGCCTTCAAGCTCACCCAAAACAGAGGATCAGGAAGGCCATGACCTCCACATGTTCTTTTGTTCCCCTCTTCTCCTGCCTTTCCCAGTAGTGCTCTACACCGTCTGGTGAAGGTCAAGGTCACGTCACACTGCCTGTGCCATGTGGTTCCTCAAGCTCCAAAAGCCCCGGTGCTTGAGGGAGCTTCCCGGTCCCTGTTGGGATATTTGCACTCTGCATCCCTGCCAGGCTGAGCTTTCTGTGTGCCGTGGAGCCCGTAGCCTCCAGCTATAAGTGAACGATTGCCATGGTTTGTGTGCGTATTCTATTCCCTAGCCCTAAGAATGCACAATCCTTTGTAACAGGAGACGTGCCCGACAGCTGAACACTGCTAAGACTTTCTTTATGACATTTTTCTGCTCTTCTCATAAAGCTGAATAGTAGTGAGGTGAGAAGATCAGAATAGCCATATGGGGTTAGGTCAAAGGTCCGTGTGTCCATCCTATCTCTGACCGTGAGGGTAAGAACAGGACAGGCATGTGGTGCCATTCCCAGAGCCAGATTTACGGTTCAGGGACTTCTTCAGCTGGAGATGATTTCCCCCTGCTCCCAGAGCTGCAGAGAACATGCAAGAGGCCTTCCTGATGGCTGCAGAGACTTAGGCACAAGTGCAAGGCCTCTTGGGGTGCACTCTGGAGGTGCCCCATCCCAAGGCAGGGAGCAGAGGATGTACAAACCAGCCCACGGCAGTCAGAGCGGTGCTGAGCCTTCATGCTTGCTCTTTGCACATGGCTAAGGAGGGAATCACGCCCAGAGAAGTGACATCAAGCCCCCCTGACCTAAGGGCATCACGCTTTATTCCATTCTCAGTTCTGCCTTCCCTGGGAGTTTCCCATGACACAATAAAAATGCCATCCTCAGTCAACAAGCTGGGAATTAGATTTCTCTCTCAACTGCATGCAGAGCAGGACTTGCAGTCTTACGGCAGAGCTTATGCTAGCGTGGACCAGTAACTCAGAGGAGGCAAAACTGCTTGTTCTGTGGCACACGGATAATACTAGTTTGATCCCTTCTGGATTTGCTTTTAGCTTTTCTAAACCTCCAAAGCACTCTGTGTGCAGACAAAAGTGGTTTTCCCTCTCCTGTTGGAGAGCTATTGAAATCTCAAATGTGAAACTGCTGTTTTCACAGTCATTTAATGAAAACTCACAAACACACCCTATTTCTGAAACCGCCCAAGTTTATACCATGAGCCACAGAGATTACCTGAAATTATCTATCTCAATACATGTAAAGGTATCCTGGTGTAGATATCTCCATGACGCAGCTCACCTCTCCTCTCCTCCCTCATTTCAAGCCAAGGTTTAGAAGACCCTTTCCATCCAGTTCCATCTCTGCCCTCTGCCACTCTTCATGCGATCTCTGTACAGTTTCCCCGTAGCCACACGTGCGTCAGTGCTCCGAGCACCGCAGCGGCTACACAACGCCAGCTGTATTTCTGGGGGGCAAGACGAGCTATGGCACTGATCCCTCTTGGGACTGAGTCCTCATGGCTACCAACTTTCTTCGTAGGGCCACTAAAAAGACTGATGTTGCCTTTTACCCACCTATTGATGTGCATCCCAAGGGACATCAAAGAAGAAGAGTCCCCTGGGATATGACAATACTGTGGCCTGTATCTGCCTACACTCATGTGAAGTGAACATACCACTTTCCCTCTGGAGAAGGGCAAAGCTTAAAACTTCCTTTGTGCTTGCTCAGCGCAGGGGCAAACAGCGGCGTGTGGATCAGTCTTCATGGAGCCCACCCTAGACTGGACACAGACAGGTAGATAGGGCTGTGGGTGGGCTTCCAGTCCAGTAATCCCATTCCCTCCGTAATCCTACGAAGCCCTAATCTGTTGGCCTTGCTGTTTTATGGTGCAAGACCCAGGTTTGTCATCCAGGGAAAAGATGATGGGGGAGGTAATTCTGTTTATTTGATCAGTTGTTTTTTTAAACATTGTCTGTGCTCCCAGGAATGATGTGGTGGCCTTCTTCTATAAATCACAAATGCACAAAAAAATAACTTTCAGTTATTTTACTTTCAGTATTTTTCCAAAGAGATTAGGGTGAAAGTTCCTACACTCATATTTCGTGTCTGGAAAAAAATATCAACAAGAGTGATAAGTATAGCCAAAATGAGTGTAAAAGCACACCCTGTCATTTGTTTTCCATGTGCCATATGTTTTTTGAATCCTGCACCTCCCACATACAAATTGCATGCAATAATGTGGGGTGCACACATTACTCAGGATTATTTAGTTAAGCCCTGCCTATATGGAGGGAATTAACTTAGATAAAGTCAATCCATTGCGCTTTGTTTTGGTTTTTTGCTTATTCTGGATTCATAGAGTAGAAAATTAAAGATCCCACTGTGCCAGGCTTCATGTCATTTGGTTTTAATTTAATTCATCTCTTCGATTCTCCCTGTTTCTCCTTCTCTTTGAGTATCATCGGTAGGTGGTCCAAGCATCAAGCAGAAGATTTACTGGCAAGACTAAATGTATGAACACTATGAACACATTGTTTTTCCGATATGATTTAATGACCTTTTTGGCATTCCCATGGCTGTTGAAATCTTCCATAATAATTCCCTTTGGCAGCCAAAGCTCCTGTTGATCAGGTGAAAGCTGATGCAAATGTCAAATGTCAATAAATTTGTAATCCATAAATGTAATACTTGGTGCCGGAGTGAGACAGGGTTAACCAGAGTGCAGCAGGACACCTAGGATCCGAGCTGCATCTTCATATTGTGAACAGGAAAGAGACAGGAATGGAATGCCACCTCCAAACCCTCCATCGCCGAGCTCTCGTCCTTCTTACTCCCAGTTCTCCCTGCCTGATTTCGGAATTGCGGAGCTTTGCCAGAAGAGGGGTTTGCAGCTTGCACTTGGCAGAGCGAGGCTGGTGATGCAGGTTCTGTCCCTTGTTCCGCTTTTGACTCATCGTGTGAGGCTGGGATTTAACTTCTCTGTTTCTAAAGGAGCTCTTTACAGTTCAGAGGTTTCAGAAGCTTCAGCGTTTGATCCTGGAAACGATTAGTTATGCAAGATATTCCAGTAAATTAACAAGACCACTTATATAACTTAGGTGTTGCAGGAATGAGTCATGACTCATTTAGAGTTTTAAGATGCTTGGAAAGGGTGAGCCATGTATGAAGCCTGACTTTATATACAACAAAGACATAAGAACAATCACATAATTTCCCAAGAGACTTTCTTAAGGGCCCTCCACTTTGACCTTTGACTCTGAAAAGCTCTAGTTTGTTTGACATTGAAAAAAAGCAAACGTGTGAATACAGTGCCATGAGCATTTGCACTTTGAACATGCTGGGGCTGAACACAGCTGAACTGGAAAAGCTGCAACAGCTAATGTACTGGGAAAATACAGCAGAGGCATTTACTTAATAACTCAACTAATTCCTTTAGCTCACCTTGTAGAGATTTAACCTTTGCATGAGTCCCTAGTTCAAAATCCCATGTCTCCTCTGTCCTCATGTTAATTTTTAAATTATATATCATCGTTGAGAGGCCCTTGTGTTGAGCATTACAGGCTATTTTTCATGTCTGAAATGGGGAATTATAACTGAACATTAGCTACTGGCTTTAAATCACACAGAACAAAGTGGCATCTGCATCTACTCCGTAACAAGAGTGGGAGAATTGTAACTTACTTAAGATGAGACAGGGAAGAGGACACAAACGCTGTAGCAGAGATAATTGTGACTCGAGAAAACGAATGGTTCTTCCCACCGGGCGACCCTCTGGGCTCCCGTTCTCTGGAGCTCTCCAGGACCAGCGCTGTAAGTGCACGGTCACAGTAGGGGCTCAGTCAACCTGGAGGCGAAGGCGGAGCTGGGAGCTGGTTCAGGCCCCGCAACGCCACCTGCCACGCCGTGGTCCTGCTGGGCCGGGGCTGGGGTAGGGGAGAGCCTTCTCCCAGCCGGGAAATAGCGCTTGTCTCTTTTGGTCTCCCCATCTCCTTCCTCCATCAGCAGGCACGAGGGAGCAGTGGCCGCAATTCCCTCTCCGTGGGATATGTTTTTATTTCTAATTGTAGCTGAAGCCCAGGTAAGGAGGAGGCAGCACGAGGCTGTTACCAGAGCAATTATCCAGGCTGCTGGGTATGGGCTGCCCAGCTCCTTCTCTGCTGCTCAGCTCACAGGGCAGGAAACCCCGCTGCTCCTGTGCCTTTCCGCATGGCCCACTGATGTTAGCTTAAAAGACAACAAAATAAGCCTGAACTTCTCGCAGAGCATGACCTCATTCTTGCATCTGTCTCTTGGCCCTTCTCCCTTCTGTTTTTTGGTGTGGTTTTTTTTTTTCCCCACTTTTGAGAAAGCTTCCAAGATCCCTTGTGTCCTCATTGGGATAAGAAAGATCTACTTGTTGCCCTGTGTTACTGGGAATTATTTGGTCCCTTTCTGAGAGAGAGAGAGCATCTCAAACTCAGTACAGCACCTTGCGCAGTGCAGTCTTGTGTCTGCTGTTGGTTTTGGACCCTAATGCATCAGTAGCTTAAATTTAAAAAAAAAAAAGCTAACTACAGACGTTTCAGCCTGAGATGCCAGAGGTCTCCCAGGATATGTGTTGCTGCCTGTCTGTTCGGATATTCCTCGTTTTGGGGGTCATCCACCTTCATCTGCTTAACAAACTACCTGAACCGAATGTAGCCAGGGACTTAGGATTAGATCTCCCTGCAATGCAGGTCTCTTCTTAAAAAGAGCACAGATCTCCACAAAGAGATTTTATTGCAATGAAAGCTTTAGTTTTGTTTCATAACAGACAATAAACCAAGCAGTTTTTACAGCTTGGCCAGGTCAGCGTCCTGGCAGGAGGCATTTGTTCAGGAGCTGCCACCAGGAATCCCAGGAATCCTGTGCTGCTGTCCGGTGAAGGTGATGTCCAAGGTTGATGCAAGGTCCAAGGTTGATGCAAGGTCCTTTTCTGCTCCTTTACTCAGTGTCCCGAGCTGGCAAGTGGGTGCAGTGTTCCCAGGGTTAAGTTCCACAGTCGGTACTTTTCGTCCCTCAGAGGTCCCTAGCCAGCCCTGGCCTCGCTCCAGCGGTCCATCGCTACGCAGCGGGCTCAGGAGCAGTGCTCCCCGAGCAGCGCGGCTCTGCGCTCTCTGTGCAGTGCCAAGCACAACGGGTTTCTGGTCCAGGACTACTCTCTGAGTAACAGTAATTGTAATAGCTGCTTTGCTGATTAGAGGCAAACTTAAGAGCATTCTTAAAAGCTTTGCAGAACAGAGGCCTATGATGTGCTATATATTTATTAGGCAGTAATTCAGACAGCTGAGAATTGTTGAGGACCTGGTCTATCTAATTGTGTGTCTAAATCATAGTTTCACCTTGATTCAGAGGTACTAACAGTGTAGCCTACACAGAATGGCTTAGGTTATATGGTCAGACTCCTGCAGATGGTCAGTTTGTATCATAAAAGTTAAACCTACAACTTGCACCATAAAGCTACTGCCTCAAATTCATTATATATTGCAGCACAACAAGCAAATTAATACTAGGTGCAGTATATGCCCAGACGTTAATGTGAGCAGAGGATGAAATATTCTCCTCCCAGCTCACTGGTACCGTTCCCTTCAGAGCAGAACTGAATTGCCCAGAATCCCCGGAGAAGAGAAGTGGCCGGGAGTGCAGTCCTGCGTGGTGCTGGCCCCAGGGACATGGGAAGGACATCCCGCACCCTGCAGCATGAGGCCCCAGGGCTTCTGAACCTGCAGCTCTGCTCTGTGCATCATGCATGCAAGAGCTGAGCTCTCAGCAAAATCTTTTTATTACTCGTCATAAAGAATCACAGCTGTGAAAAACGAACTAGGGAAGGAGAGTGGGAACAGGCAGGCACTCTCCTTTGGAACGATGTAAATCAGGAGTAACTCCACTGCAAGGCCGCTGAATTATGTTGTTGTCACTCGGACATCAGACCAGAATCAGCCCCTTTACCTGGAATAGATGAGTGAAATATCTTACAACCGTGTGTCCAGGAGCCTGCTAAGCTTCTTGCAGAGTTGCTGTCAGTATGCCCAGGGCAGAAGAATATTTTTTTTCTTACTGTTGTACATAAGGGCTCTGCTGCAGCCGACAACATGAAATGTGTTAGTTCGGTTTGTTCAAAATGGAGTGTGTTTGTTAAGTGTTGCCTCTTTGATGTTGTGCTGCCATCTCCATCTTTGTCATCATTGCCCATCTTTTTCAATCTAATGAACTCAAACCATCAGTGCAACTTAAGTTCGGCTGTCTGTTCTTGCATAGTTAATATTAAAAATGTACTAACAGTGTGGCTGCGAAATCAAATTATGCACATAAATATGCTGGCATAGCAGAGGAGGCGGCAGAAGCTGAAGTTAGCAACATTGATGCCAGTTCACATTTGCAAATCAACCGTCAATCTGTCATTAAACATGTTATCAAATGATGATAAGTGTATGCTTCTTGCTTGCATTGGCGCGCTTATTCCCGATGTTGATGTGCATTAATGGGATAATGTGCATTAACATAGTCTTGCTTGGATGAACACAAAACATTTTTTATCCGTCTCAGTTTGTTTCCCCCTGTGGCCCCCAAGTAAGTGTTTTGTGTTATCAAATTGCCAAAAAATGGGAAAACACATTACTTTTAATTAGCAAAAATTTTGAGTCATTATTTTTTTTAATTTTTATCCAGACTATCTCCTGTGTGTTGTCAGTCGAGGGGAGGGGGTTGGACACAAAAAAACCACATTCCACTGCCTTCTTTAAGTAAAACGATTAATGTCAGAAACTCAGAGACTGACAATTATGTGCTGTCTTAATGCACTGGCCTTTCATCTGCAGTCCTTGCTTTTGACACGAGTGATGGTTTCAGTTCAGCGATATGAAAGGCAGGAAAGGAAACGATCTCAGGCATTCCCAGCCCATTGTTGGTGCCGTACCCAGACATGGCAAGCAGTCCTTGAGCTGGCTTCATTGCGCAGTTTTGCATACAAGCTGGCAAAGGCTGTACCTAGAGATTAAACAAAAAGCTGAACAGCACGGCTGCTCTGGGAGGGAACTGAGTTTCTGAAGGAACTTCCCATGCGATGCCCAACTCTGTTACTCCCTCCCGCAGGATGCTGCATAGTCAGGGCTCCTCTCATGGTACGTCCTGCTGGTGAACTTCCAAGGAAATTAAAAAAAAAAAAAAATCCTCAGTGGAAAGAACAAAAGTGACTGAAGGCAGAAGCCCTTAAAGGAGCCCGGTGGTCACCCCCCGACAGACCAAGTGCCTGCCCGCCTCAGGCTCTGCCCCAGCTGCACTCGGGAGGCGAGGGCTCAGCCCAAGGGAGGCTCCGTTGCCCTGGGAATGATTTGAACAAAGATAAATAATAGTATTTTTGTTCATTACTTCTACCTAGAATTGAGTTGTTTACCCAGGCACAATTAAATGGTGTTGGAAGAAGCTGAGGTGGAACTCCACTGGAGCAGGAAAAGCATCTTTCGCACTCATGGACTTCAAGGTTTTCAGACTCTTTTTAAAAAGTAAATGAAGCAAGGTTCTTCCTGCTCCTTGGAGAGCAGCCGCTCTTTTAAAGCCTTTCATATTTATGCAACAGGGGCAAAATTGTGATGATCTACCCAGGTTTACAGTAAAACAGTAATAGTAATGAAAAGCAATATGGATAATATCTGGTCCTGTTCAAAACACTGGGAATTCTTCCAGGAGGTTTACTAGGACTTTACCGGTGGTATCAAGTCAGGCTCAAGAGTTGCCATAAAGGAAAGTCAGTCACTTAAAGTTTTTTAGTTTATGAGCTGGAAAATAAAACTTCTTCTAAAACTTTTATGAAAGACATCATATTATTTATGTGTTTCTAAAATAGCAACCTTTTCTCATGTAATAGAAATGTTTATAAATTACTCTTAGTTGTTGCTTATGACTACATCTGACCTCCAAACATGGTTTGAGATTTATCTTGGATTTAAAAATATATATATATAACTAGTAGAATAGTGAGCTTCTACAAACTGTGAACTTCTTGGTAAATGGGTCAAACTTTTGATCACTCTTTCTTTTTTCTCAATCTAATAATGCCATTAACTTTAGGCATCCTATTCAGGTCTCTGATTTCTATTATCTGGATGATTTAAAGGAAAAATAAAAGAAATAATTATTGATTTTTTAAAATTGTCTTGATTTTTTAAAAGTCATTCATTGCATTTCCTATTGTTTCTAAATTGTGGATACATCAGCACAAGTTTCATAATCATAAACCTCTAATAGCAGTAATTGTATTCCTGTTAACCCTAGCTTCAGCAAGTCCTCATGTTTTCCACTTCTAAACCAAAGAGCTTGTCTTCTAGTACAAAGAGCTTGAATTTTAAGTATATTTCCTGCTACACATCCATTACTGGCAGAATTTATCCAGCAACAATTTTTTTTTACAGTTGTGTAGCTTTACGTTGCTTCTACTCCATGAGCTACCTTGAAATTAACTTGTCAAATGTTCGTCCCACTACTTAGGGAAGATTCCTAATCAGATGAGTGGACCGATTTGTCATGACTTGGAGGAGCGGTGTTGGAAATCAGATGGCATTAAGGCGGCGCGCTGTGGAGGCTGTGTACGGGGGACTCCTGCCAGGCGGACCAGGCTGGGCTCCTGGAAGGGACTGTTTGTATCGCAGGGGCACTTGCCAAGCTACAGCGAGAAGCGTGTCTCGGTGTCTCGCTTTCCACATTGACTTTGACCTCTTTGATTTATCTCCCTCTAAGGGCTTCATCACCAGCACCCAGCTCTCTCGTTTTGGGCACTTGGCGAACACCAGAACAAGGCGCGAAGCTGTAGAAAGCTGAGCATCGCAAAACTGAACCCAGATCCAAATATTGGCCGTGTCATGACGGTATCTGGGAGAAGCCTAGGTCTAGATTTTATCTTTGCTACTTCAGCCAGTCTCTACTTTGAACAGATGTATTAATCAGGTGCGTTAATTTACCAATTTTCATTAAGCAATTTGAAACAGTGAGACGCTGTGTGGTACGCTTATCTCAAAGCAAATGTTGAATGAGGGATTAGCAGTAACAGAGTCGCGCGATTCTTCCTCTCTGTTCTCCCAGTCTTTATTCTTCGTACTGTATCTTGTTCTATTATCTTAGGCCTGACTTTGGAGTGTTTTCAGTTTTTGAAAATGGCAAGTAATTAGTCAATATGTTTTCACCATATGTATCAAGCTCAGTAAAGAGGCAACCATTGGCCTTTGTCAAGGCACAGTAAGTGTTCGTTTTCTCAGCACTTCAAGTTACGCTGAGCGTGTGGTGAACGCCAAAGAATTTAATGAGGAATTTTACAATGAAACATTTGACATAATAATTCACAGTTCAGCGCAGTTCACAAATTTGGGGTGAGTCCCCTTTTAAGGTCGCCTCTGTGCTGTTCACGCTAGAGATCTTGCACGAGCTGCCTCTCCCCTGCCTGGTGCCCTGTGTGAGCACAGGGGCTGTGCAAAGGGTGGATAAATTGTTATGACTCAAAAGGGTCCCATTTTACATCTTCTTGGCACAGATGCCGTGTACAACAAGGGAGAATTGAAACCCTTTTTCCCTTCCAGACTGGCTTTTTACTTACCCCAAGCTAGTTAATGCATTCTTTCCAGATAGACATTTTTGCTTCAAGGCTTCCACTGTTGCTGACTGTTAACAATCTTAAAGAAAGGTCAGAATCTGATCTTAACACTGCTGATATGAAGTGGCATTTGCCCAAATTTTGCCATCTCCTGAGCAAAAATATGTCCAGTGTTTTCTGGAGAGAGATGGGATAGACAGCAGCCTTGCCCGGGCCCTTTTCCCCTCTTAGGAATATTGCATTTCAGTTGTCTGTGGAGCAGGTTTCTGCATTCCCTGCTGGGTTTCTTTAGATTTGCAGATAAAACATTTGAGCTCAGACTCAGTTCAGCGAGTTACAGGTATTTTGTTTAACATTTTGGGGTATGTACAGGAAATAATGATGAATAAGAAAGATGACATATTGGTTTACTGCAATCATGATTTAAATTTATGTGGCATTGCTATTGAAGTCAATAGGACTTTTCCTGAGTATATTTTGCAGGGTACAGTATCATTAAAATATGACAGTTAATAGTCTTGTTTATGTTATTATATTTAATGAATAAATATATCAGTCTGTACATCAAACTCAGTTTTGTTTATACTCTTTAATTGTAGTCTTATCTCCCCTAGAAGCATGTTATATCTTTTAATTTTATAATTATCCACTTTATTCATGTGTGACACTGCAGAACTGCTGCTTGTATCCTATGAGACATCCAAATACAAACAGATGGAAGACAGGCAACCACTAGGAAACTCAGATCTGGATCTGAATCCAGCTCCATATTTTCAAAACGCTCCACAATTTCAGATCCAAGGTCTTGGTTCGGGCTGTTGTATAAAGGAGCAAGAGCTGCAGAATGTGAGTCTGACTTACGCAGCATCTCCGAACATGAACCGTCAATAGGGATTTTACATGATCCTTCACCACCTGAATGTCGTTCTCTGTCTCTTGAAAGAGATCTGAGCTTTAAAGGCAAAGAGGGAGCACTTCTCACATTGCCCTTTCTGAAGTTTTTCAAAAAAGGAATTCAAGATTTATTGGGCTGGGGAGAGAGAACAGACAAATATAAGCATGACTTTTTAGCTTTGTGGTTACAACACTTGGCTGGGAAGGGTAAATGCCAGTCCATGCTCCAAGGACTGTTTTGTTTGAGCTAAAGCCACGAGGCAAAACACATCCAGAGTCCAGGGAGTAAAAGCTCAGGTAAGCAACCCTTGCTAGGCAGCAGGATTGTGCTCATGCCCATGTCCACTTCTTCTCTCTCAGTTTGAGATTCGCTTTTGTGAAGCTTCCAAAGATCAAGTAGAGGTTGGAAAATGTAGGTTTGAGTCCCCTACTCTCTGGCTGAGTACTCTAAGCCCAAAGAAATCCATAAGTCAAAGCAAAAGAGTTTTAGAAGAGCAAATTCCAGTAGGATTTTTAAAGAAAGTCTACAGATCCACCTTCTTAGAAATCTCTTGGACCTGAATCCTGAAAGGAATAACTGTTTTAATGGAGTCAAAATAGCCAAGTACCTATATTTCAGCTACAACCGAGTAGATTCCCAGAGCCCCAGAGAGATCTATACCCTACAACAAGGGATCAACCTGCTCTCAGCATCTTTCTATCTTCCAGGCCTGGCCATAAGGAAGCCCCCTCAGAGCTTCCCTCCCTTCTGAGGCATCCACCTTCTCCCAAGCCTGAATGTTACCTCTTGGCTCAAAACAGGCAGTTTCCCAAAACCTAGTCATCCAGCCCCCGTGTCCTTCTCCAGAGCTGAGTGAGGGCGATTCTGGGCTTTGTATCAGCACAGTTTCCCTGGGGAGGCACTAATTACAACCCAACAATGGTTTGGTGGGTGGCTTTCTTCTAGACTTGAGTTAGGTGAGTGAATCCATCAGCTGGGGGCAGTCAGCAAACTGTCATACCTTGCCATGGAGCAAGGCTGCTGGGGGGAGCAGAGCATCTCTTCACTCATAGACCGCATCCAATGCCGAGCTTTCTTGTTTGGGATCTTTTCCCAAAACAGAATTACAAGGGGAAAAGCCACAATGAAAAGTCCAAAGGTATGATACTTATACTGAAAAAATTATGTTACCTAATTGCTTGTGTTACAGCGATGAAAAGTTTAGTAAAACGTCCTGGGTGTTATACATGTGCACAGGAAGGCAGCTTTCACATGGTTCTGCTTCTTGTCCTTTAAAATTTTTCTTTTTGTCTGTTGATGTAACGCAAGAAATATTTACTGCGTGATGCTGTTTCCGAAGGTAGTACCTTCTCTTGGATCCAGTAGCCAAAGCCTGTGCGAGAGCAGGCTGGGCGAGGGGAACACCCAGGTATAAAACCAGAGCCCAGAACAAGTTGCTGAGATTACAAGAGAGCAGCTGGCAAGAAGAGACATGTGCAGCCAGGTAATAACAATAAAAAATAAAAACCCCTGGGTTAAGTTTCCCCAGGTACTTAAGTAGTTTCTGAAAGCAACATCTTTGCTTAGTATATTTTTTTCCTTCTTCTTAATTGGTTTATCTAGTTGCTGGGCAATGTTTTAACCTCTTTGATTTTGAAAACCTCCCTCACCTATTCTGTTTGAACAGAACTTGTCATAAGCGCCCTCACAAAAGTCACCTCTAAGGCAGCCATGTAGGGAAGGGAAAATCTGCTTAAGAGACTGACACAGCTGAAGCAAATACTTTTCCCAGTTAGCACTTGAAGAAGAAAATATCATAATATTTAAACCAGTTTTGAAAACTTTCCATGAAAATAGGGGAAGGGAAAACCCCATAAAGCACTAGTTGAATACAGAGAGAGGCCAAAGAGAGTTCAGTTACCATAGAGATTATTACTGGCAATTGGTACTCAACAGCAGATTGGGATCTGTTACAATATTTTTATTAATCTTTTCTCTTAATTGGTTATTTATGTATTTTGGATCCATCTCTGTGCTGGGTCCAGATTTTACTCTTTACCTGTCACTCTTTTTGACATGAAGCAGTAACGAGCGTGCCAGATATCAGGCGTTTCCTCGATTTGTAAACATTAGCAGGGGTCACGAGTACATAAAATACCACGTGGACAAGTCACCGCGCTTGGCTGTGGCTGGCAGAGGAGGGGGAGAAGCATCGCAAACGCGCTCAGTCTCTGCGAGGCTTCATCACAAGCACTCTTCCGTGCAAACCCTTATCGCCATTAGAATTGTGACGATTTTTTGTAGGTACAGCAGAGAGGATGCAGAATGCCTCTTCCCCTCTCAATTTTGCCTGGTGTATGTGCAAACCTAGTCATCTAACACATGTGCGTTCCAGGGCATAAACTGGCGATTTGGGAAATATCCTTCTGTAAAGCCCTTCCCTCTCCTCCGTCTTCCCTTCCTCAAGATCCCTCCTGTTGCCTGCGTGTGTTGCAGCAGCCGAAAACACCCAGCCTTTTTACAGCCTCTCCAGGGAAGCACGCCGAAGGGCCACTGTTAACTTCAGGGACTTTTTTCATCAATCAGCTTCTGAAAAATCAAGCCTTAATTTTTTTAAGAGTGCCCAGATCCGTACATACCTGACGTTAAATGCATTTTAAAATGCTGCTAGCTTGTTTCTTTTTCTGCCACACCATTTGCCTTTAGGGAGACAGTTTTTCGGGACACCCGAGCCAGCTGGGTTTTCACCCCCTTTGCCCCCCGCAGCCCCTGCCTGCTCCCTGCCTGCACCTCCTGCTTTGGGGCCGGGGGCACGGCGGAGCGCGGTCGCAGGGAGATGCCGAGCGGGGAATGTGGCTACAGGGAGCGCTCCCAACTGCACGGCGTGAACAAAGTGTATTAAAAAAAGAGAGAGGGAGAAACGTTTTTTTCGCCTCTAATCTCCTTTAGTTATCATGATCTCAAGGGTTATTTGTAATGATAGCAGGCACTGCATTTCAGATGGAAATGTGATTTTCCAAGCTGACGGTGTCACTTTAAGTAAACAAAGTTAATTCTGCTTCCTGCTATGCAAGGCCTAATCTCATTACCCAAACCACAAGTAGCATAACAGAAAATATTCCCATCTGTCAAAAGAACTTAAAATAAAGGTGGAAATTGTTTTTATGTTTCGCCCCTCTTCTTCCCCCCAAATCCCTCAATGGACATTAATTATCACATCAGATCTATTCAAACCTGTTTGGATCCCCCTGCCTCTGCCTGTGGTTCCTTTTTCATTTGATGTGCCTATAGAATAATATCGTTTATGCCGCAGCTTGGGGTTAGTGCTCAGTTTTGGTGAGCTGCAGCCGAGAGATGCGAGCCGGGTGGCCGACCCGTTCGTCCTGCTGCGTTCCGCCCTAAGGAGGCAGAAACCAGGTGACATCGGGTCGGCTCAAGGCTCTCCCAGGGGTGATCCGGATGATGCTCAGCCCACCTCGAATGAGGGGAGGAAACCCCTGAGGGAGCGCGGGCGTTCGGACGAGGTGTGCTGACCCTGTGCCTGCAGCTCCAGGGGGTTCATCGACCCGCGGTCGGGGAGCTCTGGTCCTGGCCCAAGCTGCGTGAAGGGGCAAAGCCTGGCAAATCCCCAGCGCCACGTCACTGCCACCGCACAGGGACAGGCCAGGGGCACACCGCTGTGTTGAGTTTTTCTGGCCTCAGCACGCTCCTGGGCTTCTCCCAAGCAATGCCGGCACTGCTGCGGGCGGGCAGGGCGGCTGGGGCCGGTGGTGTGCTGGAGGCAGCCCAGGCACCCGGCTGTGCCCGGAATTCAACAGCACACCAGTGGTGAGCAGCAGTCCCAGAGCAGCGCGAGCCAGCGCCGGGGCAGCGCAGCACTGGTGAAAGCACGGGGGGTCTAGCACGGGGGGCACGCTGGTACGCCTTTTCCAGCACTCACGGAGCAGGGAAACTGCGCTTGGTCCCTTGCCATTTCCACAGGTGTAAATCCAGAGCAGCTTCCCTGGGTTTAGCTCAGTGTAAGTTCGTTATGAATTACACGGGGAGGAGAATCAAGGAACCGGCGTTGCAGGCTCCAGCGGGAGCTCTGCCGGCGCAGGGAGCAGACCCCGGGCTCCCAGGGCTGCCTTGAAGCAGAAGAAAATCCAAACATGCTCTCTAGTAATTCTCAGCTCATTTCAAAGCAGTGGCCACCAATCATAAGAGGATCATTCATAAAACTCTCAAACAACAGTGTTTTTCATCCCCTCTTCATTTAAAATGACCTTTATGTGATGATAACGTCTGCCTTGCTGAGCCTTAATTGTTTAATTAGAGAAGCAGGTTCTCTATTAGACAAACATTTTTTTTAAAACTGTATTTTTTCTTGCAAGTATGCTGTTTTCCTCATTTTAAGCTCATCAGTGGTATTTTAAAGCTTTAAAAAGATACTTTCAAGTGGTTATAGTTTGTTAGCTTATTTATTTATTAGCTGTTTGAAAGTTTTGTTTTCCACTCGCTTCCTGAGATGTATTTACAGCAGGAATCTCTCCCGTTAGGAATTTCTCTGCCTTTCGCTACCACACTTGATAGCACTTTGCAAAAAATGCTGGTTTTCACTGAACAGCTGTGATAGGTTCTGGGTGTGCCTGGGAATTTATTTATCATGGGGAAGCTCTTAAGGCTGAGCAAACCATCCTGCCCTGGCTTTGCACAAGGAGAGCAGAGTTTGTGCCCTCACCAAGAGCTCTGGTAAGCCTTGCTCTGAGCCCTGACTGCCCTGGTCTCCTCGAGCTGGCCTTTTGCGGTAGGTTCAGATTTGTTTTCTTTCTTGTATGGGGCTTTTGAGCAGTGTTAGCCTATTTTTGCAGTGGTGTTTTTAAGGCCTACCCAATCAATCTATTACTGTAGGGTTGTTTCTGGCTGCATGATTGTTGATGGTTTTAAAGAAGTTGATTGACTCATTTATTCTGAAAAGCCATAGAGGTTTTGCCTTAGGTTGGATTTTTTGGGATAGCATTATTGTACTACTGTGGTACACTGAAAGCAGGAGGTTCCAGAGGTGATTTGTACTGATGCTGATCACAGAGATAAATTACACGAAAGGAGCATTTCTGCAGTTAGACTTGGGGCTGGAGCGACTGTGTTTGTACAAAAGCCTCTGTCATAGCCGAGGCAGCAAGAGCAGTGTCGCAGGTGCTGCGGGAGCCATGCAGCAGACACAAGAAATCCTTGAGATACCCCAGCCCTCAGAAGCAGCCACAGATACTTCTCCCCAGCAACAAGTGTCCCCTTGCCATGTTCTTTCTAAAAGAATACCTTGCTGAAATAGAGAACATTGCTGTAAGAAGGTGAGTGATAAATGATTAAGATGGCAAAAATGGACCGAAAGTGACTCTGGGCAAAACTGGCAATTAAATTACTTGGACCACTTACAGTGCTAAAGGGAGAAAGCTTAGACTCTGTTTATAAAAGGACCTTGGACTCATGTTGGTGTTTTGGATTCCAGAAAGAATTTCAAAGGCAACTTGGCTGCCTCTTCCTCTTTCGTTACTGCCTCAATAACGTGAGGCCTTGAGACTCCGGTTGCGCTCGTGTCCCTGTTGCTTTTAGCACAGCACAGGCGAGCAATCAGAAACACTCCTCTCGGCTAAAACTAGCAAGCCGTGCAGCCGGGAGGAAGGAAGCGCTGTTATCCTCACCCGGGGGGTGCACGGGAAAGAAATTTTAGTGGCCACACTGGGCAGTGAAATCTGATGAGTAGAAGGAAACCCATAGTCATTTGATGAAATATGGTATGCAGGAGGTAGAATTAGCAGTGTCCTTCTCCGGCACCAGTGAGCCTGACTTATTTTCAGGACTTGAAAGCATTTAAGAACTTTGCTTACATTCATTTCAACCCTGTTTTGCTTTTCAAGATCTGAGCTGTTCAGCCCGAACTATTTATTTATCTCTTTGCTAATAAAAATTCAGAGCGTGGCAGGAGTTAATTGCAAAAGGTGATAGGGCTTCTCTTTGGATAGTTCTGCATGGTATTTTGGGCAGGCTTTCTCTGCTCAAGCACCCAGCCAACAAAAAGCCAGGTGGCTGCGTTGGCATGGTGCTGAGCGCTACGTAATACATCTGATGGAAAGCAGGGTTTATTAGCTTGGCACAGCCTCCCTGAATTTCAAGGGTTTGGGATAAGTTCTGGCTGGCATCCCATCGGGTCAGACGTACCCCGTGCTCTACGTGCCGAAGGTAACAGGGGTATGCAGTCCTGGTCTTGCTGATCTGCAACGCTCACCTGACCTAATCCCTGCGTAGCCTGCAATGGTACGCTTGGGTTTCGTCGAAAGCTTGCCTCGCGTACCAGGAAAGAAGTCAAGAGTATGTTTTGTGGTGGGGTGGGAGGTTTGAATGTGTGGCCAGGAAAAGTACTTGAAAATGGCAAAAATTGATGTTTTCCTAGCAAAGGCCAAAACCACTTAGAAATGATCTATGTCTAATATATTTGTTGTACCCTGAGGTCGTAGAGGGATGTGACTTTCAGGAAAGAAATGGATAAAACTTGCAGTTTTGAAAATATGTATTTTACTTTAGGGCATTTTCAAAGGCTTTTTTATTGTGTCTACACTCACTATTTCACTTATACTTTTCAATTCCCATATATTATTCATGATGTTTATTTTAATAAGTTTTGGGTTGAGCCATTGTTCTCTGTTAATAGTTTGTTACAAATAACACTGCTTGGGTGCTGTGGTGGAGCCTCTCTGGAACGACACCCTGTGATTATTGAGGGGCAACCCAAGCAACGGGCAGAACGAGGTCCTCTTGTGCAGTTTGGATTTCTGCCTCCATTTCAGAATTTCTCTTTTTTACCCGATTCCACTGGAAGCCTCAGTAACAGGTCGTGTAGCTGCGCCATCGCAGTTCTTCTGAGGAAGGTTCAGAAGCGAGATAAGAGTTGCAAAGCAGACCTAAAGGAGCCAAAATATCTGGATTCAGTTTCTGCCCATGCTATTAAGGCAAATAAATGTAAATTGGGAGAGGTGCATCTGCAAACATGCACAAAGGCGCACACCATGTGTGGGATGGAGAAGAAACTGGTGCTTACATTGCCAGAAGGAAGTATTATCTGCAACAGGTCTCCACAAAAGCGTGTTTTTATTGAGTAGCCATAGAAAACCAGAGCCCTGCCTAATATTCAGCATGTGGCTAGGTTCTATCAAGCTTATTGAAAATGTTCATTTCCTTAAAATTAAGCACAGTCTGATTTATTTTGATAAATCCTTACCTTCCTTCTGCAATTTAGATCTCAAAAATGACTTTTTCTCCTAAATGCAAGAGGAGCTTCTGGCAGGGAGCGGAGCGGCAGGGCTCGGCGTGTGGCTGGGGGCCTCCGTCCTGCGTGACCCCGTACACAAGGCGGACAGTCGAGCCCATTGCATGTAATATGCTTTGCTGAGGCAGTGTTGCTGGCTTTATCCTCCTTTCTCTCCCCTTCTCTTTGTCTTTAGACCCTGAAATACATGTAAAAGTTCATATTTAATTCAGCCCACCCTTGTAATAAATTAATTTCTGAGAAAAATCTGACCGAACTGCATTACAGAGGAACTTGGTCTGTGCAGCATGTGAGCGTTATGGGGTCACGTCGTTGTGATCAACAATCATTTTGCTATTTAAACAAAAGAGGAAACATTTTTCTATGTTTTAAGGAACGTTTCTGAGACCGTAACATCCTATTAAGGCAAAACAGGGCTGGCGACAAAGTCTGTCTGATTGGATCTGTGATCTGCCAGTTTCTAGTGAATGGAAAGAGAAAGGCACGAGCAGCAGAGTTGAAAATCAACCAGAATTTCTCTTTTTTTTATTGCTTGTATAGGACTGTTCTCTGTAGCTTCAGTGGTGGAATTAATTACTGGGGATAAGAACAGAGTTGGGGTTAAACGCTCTTCACTGACAAGACCTTATTCACAATGGAGTGCTTTCACTCACTCTTTCAGGTTTGAAGTTTTCTGACTGTCTGTAGCGAGTGACATATTAGTATAACAGTTTGTATTACAGCAGTGGTGAAAGGCAACAGAAGCATCCATTTTGCTGGATACTTTACATATGCACATTAAAAATGGTCTCTGCACAAGATGTCCATGGGATTTTATTTCTCTCTGGCCTTTCTTTTTCTTCTTTAAAGGAATATCTGGCTTATGGTTGCAGTTTTTAAAACTGTTACCTCGCTGAGCAGTTTAGTCTAAGCATGAGTCAAAGACAGCCTCTTTTTTTTATAACTCAATCTTCCAAAGTCTGCTCTAAATGCAAATAGCAAAGAGATGCCCCAATGTTAAGATGCTGATACTCGTGTGGTATAGAAAGTGCCAGTGTAGTATGTGTGAAATAACTTTATCACAGGCCACTTTGTAAGCTCTCTTCAGAAGAGAAAGTTTCCCCAAGTAAAAATGTGTAAACTCTATGCAAAATTGAGACACTTGTAAAGGGAAAAGAGCAAAATTAAATCCAATTGCAGTTACTGTGCTTCTGTTCCTGTCAAGCTTTTAGCGAAACTTTCCGTAGTTGAACAACGGAACCGCAGTGAGGTGCTGGTCTGTTCACTCTGCATCCTGCAAACCAAAACCAGGTGAGCCCCATCGAGACTTTCCAGGGCTCTGCCTGTGAGCCCTTCTGGCAAATACCAAACTTGGTGCTCAGTGCCGATTAAAGGTTTGCTGAGGCCTGGGGCCCAATCCTTTCCTCATATTGTTTTCCCATGAAGGAGTTTTTCTGAACACAGATGATTCACTCCTGACTGTAAGTGAGAGCAGAATTGGGACATATGGCACTATATCAAAAGATCTATTAGATCTCTCAATAAAACAAACAGGTCTTTTGAAGTTGTTTAGTTGCTTCTAGAGCAAAGCAAGAACTTCAGAGAGAACACTTTGACTATTGGGCAAAAAGAAATCTTTTTGCACTCTTCTCCCTGCCCTTCCACCCTCTTCCCTTTCCTCTTTTCCCTATTTGACTTTTCTGCTGTTAAAATTTTTCCAAAGGAACCTTTAGTCAGGTCTACAGTAAAACCTTCTGCCAGCATAGTAATCTGGTTAGGGGTGTCTTTTTTTTTTTATAGCACTTCTATATTGGCACAACCTTCAACATGGGTTGAGCTGCACTAAAAAAAAAAAAGTGATTTTTGCTGATACAGCTTAGTTCATTGAGGGAGCTAGTAAAAACCTAACTGCTAAAAACACTCTTTTGGCAGGACAAGCTGCATCTGTATTAGTGGGGTTTGCTGGTATAGCTACATCTGTAAAATGTAGGGTTGGCCAAAAACTTAACCCTCAAAAGTAGTTCTGTTCAAATGTGCTTTCTTTGAAATTATTTGGCCTCCATATGCTGAAGAAAGGATGGTTGTAGCCTACTAAATTCACAGGACTAAAACAAGCCTTATAGTGATTAAATTCAACTCCCTAGACATAACTTAGGCAACTCCCCAGTTTGACTTATGTAACTTAATCTCATCTGGTAAAAAGTAGAGCTGTGCTAAATGGAAAACCCATGGCTGTGGCTCTGGCTCTCTTCCCTTTTCTTTGATGATAATATTATCATGAAGGCATTATTCTAATATGCATCAATTTCCCCATCTGTGACACAAATATCCTCCTGTCTGCCTCGGTGCTGTAGGGGTTCAGGAGCCTGACTACAAGGCATTCTGACCTTTGGGTGGGTAAGGGGTATGAACAGTGTGGATAATACCAGTATAAGAGGGCTCGCTGGCCAGTCTGTACTTGTGAAACTGTAGCACCACTTACTGGTTTTGCTGGAGAAATTCCAGCCAGCAAACCCCAGTGACATTGTTTAGCTGCTGCTGTCATCATAACTATTTCCTGAGAGCTGGAAAGATGTACTCCTTCCTTACCCTGCTTACTGTAGCCCAAAGGATCAAAGATAAGGATTATAATAGTTATGTTCAAGCAGAGGAGTTGTTGATTGGGATTTATCCTTTTAAATATGTGTAAGTCATAGCAAGCTTTGCAGTCAGAAATATTGACTTCATTGATCCATGCCAAGAGCAGAAGAAACCCATGTGGGCTGAAGTGGAAAGGCTGTGCGAGATGCTTATAATAAAGATGTTATCTGATAAATAAGGTATTGCTTTATTCCTGACCAAGGAAAATTAGAAATCCAGACTGTAAGTACACCGGTCAGTTCATGCCAAGTTAACTCTGGCAGCATTAGTCTTCCATGATCAATATTCAGTATTAGGACTTGCGTTCCTGTTTCTGGTCGAATGAGATTGCTACGCAGGTCCTGGTTCTGCACTGTTTATGGGGTTTACAAGGAGAACATCTGAATGAATCAACTTCAGGAGCATAATGGACTATAAATGCAGAGAACATCACCTTCATCGCTCAGGAGAAAGTCAATGTAGCGTAGGTCTGGGTATTGCCGTTGGAAGCAGCTAAAATCCCCCGGCTGATTAGCTGAGACTGCGGCGGTGACAAGGGAGGCAAGTGGGGGTAGAGACGTTCCGTGTCCGTGGAGAGTCAGTTGTCAGGAGTGGGGCTGGCCCCTAAGGTGGCTTGGAGAGTCTGAAAGTATCAGTTTGTGCAAACAACCGACCAAACCAGAAACCCGAAGGGAACGGCCGTTGCTGCTGCCGGCCACGGGGCTTCTGGAGAGCTGCGCTAACCCGTGGGGGCAGGGATGCCATTTCGGGGGGATGGGGGGTGTTATTGGATCTGGGTCTCTTGCCCCATCTGGAGCAATATCAGCTCATCAGCCTGCAAATACAGAGTAGAGAAAGGAGGGAACTATCTCCAAACTACGTTTCCTGGTATTGTAGAGACTACCACAAACTCGGAAAGAGGGTCAGTTTACAACCGCTCTGGCCAATATCCATTTTCTCCTTCACTGGCAGCGAGGCTGTTCTGCCTGGCCTGTGTAGGGGAAAAAACCTGCCCTGTGTCTGCAAAAAGTCCTCTCCTTTAAAACCAAAAACTTCTGTGTTGTCTGCAGGGCGTCCTCGGTCATCCCTCTGCCTTAAACTCTTGAACCCTGTTATCAAACACACTTTGGGCAGAGAAAGGAGGAGTCCTTACCCCCATGGAAAAAAAAACCCGATCTGAAAAATTCTCAAGGGGACAATTGAGCACTATCAAACACAACTGCAGTAATACTTTACTGTCTGCTGCAGATATTGAGCCCTCATTGCAGTAATTGTCACGGTGACAGAGCTGGGAACACTTGCTGTAATTAGGACAGTTGTTTTGTCATGTGTAACGATCTGAAGAGAAGCAAGGAAAAGAGGCGAATGAGCACTAATCTGCTATAGTGTAGTGAAGGAGAACCATGCACGCACACACAAAATACGGCACGGCTGCTAATATATTGTAAATTCAGATGAGCAGGCATTCTCAGAAGGTGAAGAAATAAATGTTAAAACAATACATCTATTCAGGGGAATTTATGCTCTCAGGTGTCTGACTATAGCTGGAATAGCAAGTGCAGATGTGTTTCTGCAGAGATTTTTTGAAGGTGATCCTGGTGATACCTAACAACAATCCTCAACCAAAACCATGTGTGCACATGTATACAGATATATGTCTGTGTGCAGATATATGCTTTCATATATATTTAAGCAAATTTGTCTAGGTGGCATGTATCTTCCTCCAGTTTGCTGCTCCAGCAGTTTGAGAACAGACAGCACAAAATTAAGAAAGCTGGACACTCCGGTGTGTGACATGTTTAAAACTATCCTTCAAACTATTTTAATTTCTCTTAAGTATCCACTTCAACCTTCTCCTTTTTCTCCATTTCTTGTACGCAGACTAGTGTTAAAAATAAGCACTACTTTTGTTGTTGTGCTCAGAAATACCTTCTATTCTGATTCAGTGAGCCTGTGTTGGTTGCTAAGGTTGAGTCTTACCTGACGACAAACACTACCCGTGTTTCAAAAACTTTTGGGAAACAAGGCTATACCTCCGGATTTGTAAGACCCGGAGCTATGGGGTGTCAATTCCTCATGAGCATTAAGGAGGTAAGCATAGAAAACAAGACTCTACTATGGATTTCTACAAAATTAAGGTAACTTTGAAGCCAACCTCTCAGTCGGATAAACCGCTGCTCCCTCAGTGCCTGATCAGGTAACGTTCCTGTCGCAATCATGTAACTTGCTTACCTCAAAAATTACCTGTAGGTTAAAGGGGGAATCAATTAATTTGGTAATTATGATCCCCATCTGGTGTAAACTTCCTCTCTACAGATTGCTATTGCTGTACGGGGTACACTTAGATAACTACAAGATTATTCAAACAAGAATTGCACTAATGGAGGTTAGAGACACTAGTTTAAATTTTGCTGATTGAAAATTTCCCATGTAAAGCATTTTTCTATGAGAAATTAGATTTTCAACTATTTTTTTCTACTTTCCACAAAAATTTTGACATTTTATTTCACAGCTGGAAAGATCTTGAGGCAAATAACACTTGTCATTTAGTGTTCTTTTTTAGTTTTAAGCTAAATTTAGCATTTATATTTTCAGTTATTTTTTTTAGCTTTCCAGTTTTCCCTTTTCAATGGAATCTTTCCTTCACTACAGAAGCCAATCAGAGTTTTACCATCTACTTCAGCAGGACCAAGATTTCACTTTTAATGTTTTACTACATGAAATCATTCTTGTAAGGATCATAAACGTCCCTAAGAGATTATCAACCTGTAACCTGTATTTTAAAAAGGTTATGGGGATGACTCAGGGAATAACAGACCACTTAGTCTGATCTTGAGTCCAAGTAAAAACCATGATGATTAACCCAGAACTCTATTAACAAAGAATTAGAGGCTAAAATACAATTAATGACTGCCAGCAGGGCTTCAAGGAGTATAAATCTTGTCAAATAAACATACTGTCTTTTCGACAGGATTACATATTGACTTGAGAAAGGTAACTGGGAGAATAGAATATACCTGGGTTTCCTTCTCCAGGCCATCTGACTCTGTCCACCTGATGTTTTGCCTCGTTAGGTATTTAAACATGTGTTCGATGTTTTAAATACCAGCTCACCAGCGGCTCTCTCAGCATATTGTTAATAGGAGAAGCTGATGAAATGCTTCCTCTTTCTAGATTGTATTGGCTATATAACGTTTGTACCGGTGATCCAAGCAATGATGTAAAATACCTTTGGTAAAGGCTGCAAGGTGACACGGGACTTGATGGAGCAGTGAATAACGAGGAGAAAAAGTTGCTACGTAGGAGCAAAATGAATCTGTAGGTTAAGGGGTTTCAGTCCAACAGAATTCATTTTAATACAGTCAGATATAAAGAAAAACCCTGCAGGAACAAAGAATATACATTATAGCTATGGGTTATACCTCCTGGTGCCTCGGAGTAGATGATAGATAGATAGGCAGACACCTCAAGTAAGTTCATAGTGCTATGGGGGGAAAAAGTATTCTGTATAAATAAAAGCAATAATAAAGGAACTAAACCAAAAAAGAAAGCAAATTAAACTAAATAAAGCAAACTAAATGAAGCAAATAAAAGGAGAGGATTTGATTCTTGCATGCAGCTGTAATTGGGTCACCGTGTGAAATGTCCATGTTTCAAGAACACGTGGAAATATCTTACAGAAAAGTTAGAGGCGGCCAGCAGGAATGACCTGAAGGCTGGAAATCCACCCTTCTGCGGTGAAGCTTAAAGAACTTGACATATTCAGCTTATCAAAAATACTGAGAGATGCTTTGATTGCTGTGTGTAGGCATCCCTACGTGAGAGCCAGCTTCCTACTCTAGCTGAGAAAGCACATTTAGCTGGATATTTATGTTGACCAAATTTAGCAGTAAAATAATAACATTATATTAAAATAAGACACAGTTCCTAGTTGTGAGGGTGATGGAAGCTCACAACAGTTTCTCAAGTGCACTCCTGAGTGCTTTCCTTTCTTCAGAACAGGATTAACTGCCCTTTCGAAGCATATATATAAAATCAAGCCAGATTATAAGGAAATTTTATTGCAAAGACACAGTTTAGAAGTGGTATATTTTGTGTGCTCACATGTGTGCATGTCTGAAGGATGTTTGTATGTTTACTCATGACAAAGCAACACAGCTCATTTATGTGAGCATTAATTAGTGTGCGTGTTTCATATAAGGATGTTAATGGATGAGATTAGGTGGCTTGTTCAACTAGACAACCAAATAATCCTCTATGTTTTCAATCTGTGTGAAGCCCTTTTCTTAGCTTTAAACTAGCTCAGGAAGTGAATATATTTGTATTTACTCTCTTGTCAGGTAGGTATTTTTCCTGCTCTGTGTGTTGAGTATTGAAAATAACTTTAATTTCTGTGGTCACATTTTACAAAAACAAAACTGCTTTCACTAGAATTTCTAATGAAAACATTTCTCAGAGGATTTTTTTTTCCTCAATACCAGACTTTTGAGATTTGAAAGTTTGGGGCCTTTTGATGAAAAGTAAAAAAAACTTCTACAGCAAGCAGATACCTTTCTACTGAAAAAATTGCCTTAGTTAAAAATCTAATTTCCACTGCAAAAGGGGAAAAAAGTTTTTGAACAAGAAAAAAAAAAAACTAGACAGCTCCAGTGTCCTGCATCAGTGTCGGAACCTTGCCAGCAGTTCTGTACAAGAAGGGGTTGACAAAATAATTCATTAACAGGAATGTTCTCCCCACGGAGGGGATTGAATAGCTGCATGAGAAACTTTAAAGCCTCCTTTGTGTATCCAAACAGAAACATGGCTCAAAGAAACAAGCATCTACAGCGCGTCGGAGTGTTGTGAACTCGGGGCTATTTGCGGATTGGCTTTGAGAGAAGTTGCTCTTGCTGTAAGAGTACATCCTAATGCACCAGCAGGCTGGAGACTGCGGAGACTGGCAAGGGAGAAAATGGTGAGGGGAGTTTGCCTGGCAACAAAGGCACAGCAATTTGCTCCAGTGCTGTTGTGAAAAGAAGATGCTTTTGTGAGTAGGGAGACATGTGATAAATGTAGCATGAAAGCGCCACGGAAGTAATTGTTCTCCTGAACTCAGCTCTGGTCTGCTCTGACTCGTGGTGGTCAAGGTCTGAGACGAGGAGATCTGTTCCAAGTCTCGCATTTAACAGCGACTTGAGAGACTTCCTTCCCTGCAAATACATCCTCTGCCTGCATCTGCAATGACTGCAGCTGGGCTGAGGCTCAGGGGTTTGTGCATCGATAAAGGAAAACGCAGCAGAGGTTGGCTTCGAGCAAGGGTCTGGTTTGCAAATCTTAGGACAATGATTTTGGTGAATCCAGTTGGGTGCAACTGATAAATGCCATCCAGGGCTCTGTTTGCCAGCTGGATTCACCATCGGCATTTACTCTTAGTATCATGCTGTGTTTTGGGATGTCTTCAGCCGTGGTGCCTGTGCCATCCTAGGGACCTGTCAGTCGTTTCTGATGCTCTTTTATCAGCCTCCCCTGTGCGTTTGAGAGTGACGGTGGGTCCACAGCATTTAGCAGCCACCTGACGCTGCTCCGATCCTCGCCCCAAAATAGTTATGCCAACATTCCTGCTCGGACCATTCCCCACCGCCCCCCTTGCCATTTGCCTGCCGTGCGGTTTGTCATTAATTATGAGTATTTTGGGATAAGAATACCGGTGAGTCCCTGAATACCGGTTTGGAATTTCCGGGGTGTTTTGCGCGGGGTAGCAGTTGCGTTTTACGGTGTGTGCCGTTCCTGCAGGTGCGTCTCTAACCCGCCTGCCGCGCGGCGCGAAGGCTCTGGCAATCAGCAACCCAGGGCTTATTAAGCGGCAGTGGATTTTCCTTAAACTCTGATTAACCAATTATGTTTCTCCTAATTTAAATTCTTCTGTCGTATATTTTACCATAGGACAGTGCAGTTTACTGAATTTAAAGAGGACTGCCACAGTTGTGTAAATGAATGAGATGTTTTCTTAAAATAACTATTTATACATGTAAATCTCTCTCTGGATCTTCTAAACACTTCGCATCTCTCCCTCTAACTCATGCAGTGGCATCTCTCTCTGTCATGCACGTCACATATAACCAGATTGTAAAATCCAAGGAGCAGAGGGCATGTCTCTCTTCCTTTTGTACAATGCCATGTAGTGGCTGGAAGGATGAGGAATAATATTTTTCTGCCAGGGACACAACAAATTAGAGAGGCTTCTCCCTAATAGAAATTAAATT